>NW_020536297.1:0-19388 GCF_003426905.1 Ctenocephalides felis | reverse complement strand
AAGATTTCAATATTTTTCATATATTTACGTCGGCAATAAAAAGTATTTTAATTTAATTTATTACCTTTTTTGATTTTTTGCAATGTTATTATATTGTATATAGTTATCATTAAATAAAAAATCGATAAAATTATATGTCACAAACATTTCATAGCAAGTATATAAGTATTAAAAATGTATTAAGTATTAAAAGTATATTACAAATCGTTGGCAACCCACGATTCTCTCTTATAGCACCACATACCCTAATTTTTTTTCTCTAGTAAATTTGCCGCCAGTTCCACACTGCTATAATAATTGTCCATATAAACGTGGTGCCAAATATTCGCATAGTTCTCTAGAACATCTTCTACAAGGTTTTGTAATTTCTGCCCATTTTCGTTATACAATTTAAAATTTGTGATATAAGCACTTTCAGATTCACACAACAACCTGACAAGCATCCCGTACTTCGATTTTTTGCCGGGGTTGTACACCCGGAAACTCAAACGACCTCTATGGGGTATCATTGCCTCATCCAATGAAAGATTTTGCTTTGGTTTATAAATTGTATTAAATTTATTTAATTAATATTTTATTATAGATTTGATTTTGACTTGTCTATCTGTAATTTCTAATATTATATCATTATTACAAAAATGTAATATTTGTAAAATTTGCCTAAATCTATTTCGATGCATAACTTTCCCGAAAACTGGTGTCTCTATAAGTGAACCCGTAGACCAATAATCGTTCAAGTTGCTCTATTCACCTGTCCCATTAAAATATTTAAAGCAAGAAATTTCTTCATTTCGTCTATTGTGGTGTCTTCCCACTGTTTTATCTTCTTTGTAGATTTATATTTATTCACATTTTGCAAGTGGTACCTGTTCGTTTCCTTTACAAGTAATTCAAAAAAATCATTGCCAATAAACAAATCTACTGTATCTCCTATAATTTCCGAATCCTTCGGAAAAACTTTAATACCATCATTACCTAAAAACTCATTTATGTCCATATCAATATCACTTTCGGACCATAGTGTAAATGTAACATTGTTAAGTTCGTCATCGGAATCGCTCTTCTCCGAATTACTTTCAATAGGTAAAACTTTTCTACTAATAATAATGTCTGACTCATCACTTTCACTTATATTATTTTCATTCCCAGATAATATATCTGCATATACTTCACTATTATCATTGCAGATATTATTATACTCAACACCCTGTTGTTCCATTATAAATCACGTTCAATAGTCAATATTTCAATATATAATTAATTAAAAACTTCAAAATTGACTCTTTGATGACCGCACAAGCACTGTTACTCAGTAAAAGAACGTACTACTACGTCACCGGCTACAGCAATTGGAATACGAGTGACGTATTACTACGTCGGCGGCTATTGGATAGCGGACAAACAATGACGTAGTACTACGTCAGCGGCCATTGGCTAGCGGACAAATAGGCACGAGCACGATGTCCCTTCTCTTAACATCTGTAACACTTCAATTCCTTCTCCCCAGAGTACTTCTTCTCTCTTAAAACTGTGCTATTCTCCTACCGTGGTTGGTTTTCGTAGTGGCTCTGGGCGCTCTCTAGTTTGCGTCCTACTACTTTCACTTGCTTTCCTGTCTGCTACTAACTTCTCATACTTTAGTATGCTTGCACTTAGATGTCTGGCATTGCTGTGACTTTCACCTGCCTCTAAGTAACACTAATGCTTATTTCGTAGTCCGAGAACTATTTCATGTTTAGTCTCCCGGAAACTAAGGTTCAAATCCGGGCACAGTTTTCTCTTAGAATGATAGTATACAATGGCCTCTTCCGACTTCAGTTGGACTCGTTTCTTTATGCGTTCCCACTTTGATGTATCTCCATCCTCTACATGTGTGAATGCATACTATAAACCTTCTTTAAAGTTGTCCCACGACTTTATTTCATCCCTCTCCGTGTCGTGCCGGACGTAATCACGTCCGGCACCTACCAAATGGCATATTGCATTGTTCAACGCAATATTATCCGACCATTCATGCCGTGACTTTAAACTATCAATCTTTTGCAGCCTTTGCCTTCATCTGCCTTTTCTGTTCTGCCGTCAAAATGCCCCAAAGATTTCGACAAATCCGTCATCAAGTGATAATACCGGTCTCGTTTGCTTACCCTTCTGTCTTAGTAACGCCCTCATCATGTCATACAACAACTCGTCGCGTGTCCCCATTATGCTCGTATTGTCCGCATTCAACTTGCTTTGGAACTTCTCAAATGAGTCTGCGTTTCCCTCCATTTTTCCTACTAGGAGTCTACGAAAAAACAAAACTACAAAAAGTTCTAGCAATCGCTTCTCACGAACAAGGTGTACGTACTGTTTCTAAATCGACATACGATTTAAAACAGCCCCCTTAACCTAACCTGGTAACACACGTTATTCGACACCGCGTCACTTTTCTAAAACCGAATCTCGTTAATATATTGAAACAAAATAATATTAACACAAGACGAAACTTATCACCATGTGGGGTAGCTCATTCACACTTCTGAAATGTTAGAAACATTAATTATGCCTTAATGTTTCCAACTGAAAGTAATACACATATATAATTATTACGCACGTATATTTATCAATAATCTATTTACTCGTCAGGATATTATAGTTATATTTGCAGTGAGATGTTTATCCTTCGACGGCAGCTTTAAAAAGGAATTAATCCTAAGCATTTACAAGCTAAGTGTAACAATTTCCGCGCTCAAAAGTGGGAGAACTAGACGACCATAGAGTTATTCTTCGTTACGCAAACGTAACGCGCGAACATTCAAAATGCCGCTAAAAATTCTCTCTATGGCTTCCTTTATTTCTTGGTCACTCACAAATTCGTACGTTGCCGTGTTGTCATTGAATTGCCACGTCATTTAGATTGAGCACTAAACCTGCTTCTCTAAGAAAATCCATGCCTAGTAACGTGCAATTTGATCTTGCTGTCGGTATTGCAACAAACTCCGTGGCTATCGGTCTTCCTACGTGGTCGTTACTACCACATTTCTTGGTCTTGCTTCTCCGTCTGCCATGGTCATCTTTATTTTTGCGGTTGAAAATCATGGCCAGTTTTTCTTAAAACCTCATACAAATAATAACCATGCCAGGCTATGGTCGGCGCCAGTGTCCACGAAACCGTATCCCTTTTCGCCTTGCACCGTGATGGGTACAGCGGGTCTAGCATGTGTTCTCGGAATATTTACCGGAGCTTGTAAATTTACTGGAGGGTTTGCGTTTCTTCTGTTTTGTCGGGCTTTGAGGTGTCGACATCCCTCTGTCGTATGGCTCCTTTGCTTACAGAATGTACAGCCCACTCTGTTTTGTTTCTTGCCCCCTTCTAAAGTCACAAAGAAGAAACTTGCCGCTTGTATCTCCGCTTTCTCGCAAGGGCTCGTTGTGCAATTTGTGCATTTACTGCGGATCACGCCTGGCTTACCGCAACCATAGCATGAGTATTTTGCTTTATCTTCTTGTATAGAAGCAGCCTGTGTCCTGGTTTTAGTCCGGTCCGGACCCTTCTTCAATGTGTCCGGTTCGTTTGCAGAACGTGCATACTTCCTGCGTTTCCTCTTTGGGGACACATTTCTTGTTCTCGTTTAATTTGGCTTCGATCTCTCGTGCTTTCGCTAGAAGTTCTTCGAACGATGAAACCGTTGTTCGCGGAATACGCTCACGAATATTTAATCGTAGCAGCCCGTATATCATGTCTAATTGGCTGCTTATTGAGATTCCAGGCGGAGGAATCTCGGCAAATACAGCTCTCTTCTTATATACGAATAAATCTGTCGGCGTGCTACGGTCCTGTCGTAAGTTTAAAATCTCTAAATAGATTGCGTAGACTGGTCTCTGAGGTGCAAATGAGGATTTTATTAGCGCTATTGCTTCTGTAAACGTGCTTACCTCGCTTTTTATACCTTGCCACCAGGTGGCTGCGACGTCTATTAGTAGTAGCGGGAGTCAGCAACTTTCTCTGCATTCGGCATTCCATCGAAGCTTGCCTTGCAGTTTGCGAAACTACCTGAGCTTCTTTCTGAGGTTGATGGCCATATCTGTTGTGACGGTCAGTTTCTTGCTGGGTGCCAGATTTGTGCTGTATATTTGATCCAATCTTTTCTTGCCACAAAATTGGGCGCCAATTTGTGACCTCATGATGTTTGGTCGGTGAAAATATAATTAAACAAAAGCAGTAATGCAACTGTTTCTTATATTTATTAATTACAGGGTTCAAGAATAGGTTAAATACAAAATATTCGCACACTAATCTGTTTGCTTCGGCCTCTAGTAGTAGCGGGAAGATCTGAATCTCATCCAACACCGTCTTCTTACATCATAGTGCCGTCTTATTCTAACTTATCCCTCTCCTCCAGGGCGGCAGTCGTTCTATCTCGCTCCCACGGAACTATATCTTGTGTTGTGTTGCATCTTCGACTCTAGCGCGTAGGGTGAAAGAAGTTTGTCTTGAAGCCTGTGTTGCGTACCTGCTCTCGCATGACGCGTCCTTATCTGCGTACTGGTTCTATCTCTATCTGGACACGTCACGTCTTCATCTAGGTGTATTTTGTATGTTTGTACCCGACTGGAAATTGAAGTATGGCGCGGATCAGGGCTGCTCTAAATTAAGTAGGGTCCCAGTGCGGCAACCGTACTTGGCCCCTATGCGATATGTAACGCCTTGCCGAATAAGGTCTATGTTGGGCACTGTTCCGGGCTCTAATCGAAAATATGAAATGGCCCCTATAAAAATATCGAACTTGGCCTTTAATTTAAAATAAGCATATGGCCTTAAAATAATATGTGATATGGTCCTGAAAAGTATATTTGATATGGCCCTGAAAAATATATTTGATGTGGCCCTGAAAAACATAATTGGCATGGCCCATTAAAAAAATGCATATGCTAATTTTTTTTATTAATTCTTTCTACAACAATATTTTAATATATAATAATAATAAATAACAAATGTTGATTAGGTAATATTTTTTTAACTTTTATCTTCTTGGACTTTTTCATTTTTATTGTTACGCCTAAGATTACTCCCATTCTTCCAATCACGGGAATAGTTTATAACCTTCCCGAGGGCTTGATTAAATGTTTGCTGTTTAATAGGGCTCCACCGCGGATTTTTAATTGATTCAGTTGACATTATACCTGTAACAAAATGTATAACCATAAATAATAAAATCATCCATGTGTACTGTGTGAATAATACATACTCATACTCATTCTTTTTCAGATTTTCATTAAATGATTGAATGTCTTCCAAATTTTTGAATGGTATAACTAGACCGTGTTCTTCATCAAATGTGACAACAGGGTTAGTTCCCATATTAGCCACTAATCCTTATAATTTTATTATCTCCCCTTGCATTGTTCCGATTTGCTGCGATAATTTGTGATAACAATCTCCAACAAAAGATTCTAAAGAATTGAATTTGTTTACATCCGTAAATGAAATAAAATAATTCTTAAAAAGATGCTGCTTATGGTGGCAAGATGTATAAAAATATATAAACAAAAAACATAATTTGTAATGAAATAATTGTCAGAAAAGATTATAAACCAGTAGTTATAATAAGGCAAAATTTTATAATTATAAAGAATATTTTAATAATTAATTATTATAAGAAAATTGTATCAGTTAAAAATGACGGAAAAAAATTCACACGGAAAAAAATTACTTTAAAAAGAGACACAAAAGTTTTCACAATTTACATAAATAAACTATTCTAAAATAGTTTATTTTCAATTAAAAATAAAACACTAAAAAAATAAAAATTATAAATTAAAATTAGATTATTCGATAATAATAAAAAGAAAAATACACGATAAATTGCTAACAAGAATACACTTCCTTGAAACATTGCGCGACTTATTGCCTAAATTTATGTTACATTCCGACAATTGCTGATCGACGTTACTCTGATTCACAAAACGCCCTTTCAAGCGGCTTGTTTTTTTAAAACATTTTGCCTTCTGTTCTGCTGCAATATTTTTAACTTTTCCAAGGCAATTTGATATGTATCTGAAATTACAACTCAAATCAATATATATATATATATATATATATATATATATATATATATAATGTGTTATAATAGGTAAATGTATATATATATAATATATATATATATATACATATGTATAACAAAATACACAATAAGTAGTTGACTTACGCGCATAACCTCGTACATCCACCTCATGAAGAAGGGAAAATCTTGAAGAAGAAGTAAATTTTCTCCCGATAGCTCATAATTACTTAAAAATGGGCATTCGAATTTATCTTCTCCTTCATTATATATTAACCAATCTACCAGCACTACATCGATACTCTTATTTTCACTTGTATCATTGAGAAATAAAACAACACAATACACTACTTTTCCACTCATTATTAAACGATAATTACACGACGTTCTTTTAAAACAAATAATAATATATCGTAATAATATTTCGTAATTTTCGCACTTCCTATTAGACACACAACGATCGCTTAGCTTCACATTCAGTCATGAACTGAAAACTAACAATGGTCCTCTTTTATAGAAGATGAAGTTCTTACATACATATTGGTGCATCGATCGTATTCAATATTATCAATCAATGGTTTATATAATATCATATACAAAGACCCGATGATGATCTTTTTCTCTACATTCAATATATACTTATATATATATATATATATATATATATATATATATATTGTTGCGACCCAATGGTTTCCGATTCTCAGTTTCTCAACATTGTATTCATCCCAAGAACTCGTTACATTGTATTAAACTCATATCGAGTAACAAAAGTATTATAATCAAAATAGGACCGATTAACTTTTTCCAAATGCGTACGTGATCCTCAGCATACGACGCAGTAATTCCTATGAATTTCGATCGGGGAATCACATAATTCGCACTCATACATATAAAGAAACTACTGATCATATTCAAAACCAAGGGAAGTCCCTGATTATTAAATGAAAAGGCTATATAAAGCCGAAATGGAATTTTAAGTTGCTCAGTTGTGTAATTTTCGTATAGATGACGACATCTCAGAGTATTAATGAACGGAAAAAATAAAAGTATACATGAAGAATATTGTGTTTAATTTGAACTTATTATGATATTACAATAACATCTAACGAAATTGGTTGATGAAGAGAAAAGCTAATCGGCGCCCAACAATATATATATATATATATATATATATATATATATATATATATACGTGAAATGCGTATACGACATATAGAATTTTTCCTAGAAATTTCGTTCGGATGATTCGTTCTTTTCATAATCTGCATAATTATCGTATTCATTATTATCAATGAATTATAAATATAATATACGAACTTACGAAAGCTCTATACAACTTTGAACAAAAATCCAATGGTAATACAAAACCAAAAAGTGTTTTTTTATAAATAAAATTAATAAAAATATGAAAGATAGGAAATTACATAAAATTTATTAACAATGAAAATAATTATTGAATCGATTATATAACAAAATTTTAAAATTATAGCAAGAATTTTTTTCTAAATGGGAATTAAGAAAAAAAAATACCAACATATGATTGATTATACACAAACACTTTATAAGCCACTAAAAACAATTTTTACAATAAAAAATTTATATAATATATATATATATATATATATATATATATATATATATTGTATGATTCTGAATTTGATGTTGACATATGTATTAACAAAGTCTAATAATCGGGCATAACATCAATAAAAAACCTCTTTACCCCTTTACATCTTTACCTCTTTACATCTTTAACCAGTCTACGAATAACACACTATCCATTTGTGATTTTTTCAAATCAGTATTTTGTGAAAATATTGTGTAATTTCAAGTTAATGTTTATAATACATAGTGTAGTGCATTACCATATCCTAATACCATGGATTTTTAAAATTTTCCAAATTAACACTAAGATCTACTAATTTTTCCACTGAATGAAGGCTAGGATTATAGCCTAAACGTATGGATTTAAAATAAATTTTTGAAAGAAATTCATGTTTTTTATTGATGTTATGCCCGATTATTAGACTTTGTTAATATATATATATATATATATATATATATATATAATAATAATAATAATCATATCGAATGTAATAAGTAGAAATAATAAGATCGATAAAACTTTTACTTTTACTTGCATATGAAGACATAGGACCTTCTTAGAAAATTCGTCCAGCACACATACATCGTATACATTCGTTATTAATAATAACGAATTGATAATAACTTATTATCAATAGATTATAAATCATTCTCCTGGAGAATGAAAGTTTTTCTTTTCATTTTAACATATTTTAAATACTGCTAAACATTAACATCGAATGAAATAGAGTGAAAAAGAGTAAGAAAGATCGGCGCTATGTCACACGTGAACTTTATAGTTGCCGGCGCGCAGCAGATTGTGAACAATATACATTTATGATTGCTCTGTTATGCCATCTCTCGGATTCATCCCTTATTATAGAACAACATGTGGTAACACTAAAGGATTGGTAACACTGCGGTACTCCTTTGGCAACACTGTTTCCGCCACAGAGAAGCAAGGAGCAATTCATCATCAGTCTCAATTCAACCATTATAGAAAACACTTGCATTTTATTGTAAATTCCGTCTGATTGTTTATAAATATATTTCATGTAATGTGTACGTAAGTCTTTTATTTATTCTGAATTTATCAGATTCTGCAAATTGGCACAACAGCTCATATAATACGAACAGGCAACAAATATTTTGTCAAATATTATGTCGAATATTTTTTTTATAGTTTAAGATATATATACAGTAGAATCCGCTTAGTATGACACCGAAGGGACGCTGAAATCTCGTCATACTAACCGGTCGTCATTAAAAGCGTACTGAAGAAAAACTTTTTAATATGCAAATATGTTACGTGGTTCAGTATTTTAAAAGAAAAGCCTATACAAACGTTTTAATTAAAAATAAAATGACACATTAAAATTTAATATTAAATAAAATTGACATAGGGTAGGTCGGGGCACAAAGGTCCAATTTGACTTACGGTAATTATACTGTCTAAACCCAATGAACAACACATAACATACATCAAAGAAGCATCTATCACACTATGTTCAGAAAAACTTACATACATACGTACATAATTCCTAATTATAAAATATTATATTTTTACTATTTTTTAAACGTTTGGTATCTGACCCATTTTACTTCACATACGGGGTAAAGTGGAACAACCAGGGGGCGAACAGATGCAATTTCTTCTATTAAATTTTAAAGGCATTTTACGCTACATTATTGAACCAATGCAAAATATTAATTCTGTGGGTACATTTGTTACAAAGACTACACAGTATATTACATTGATCTGCTATTGGTCAGAAATATTCATCAGAAGAGCCGGAATAACAATTTATTCAATTAATCTCTTGTAAAATTGCTTTTTTAAACTTTACTATTTTATTGCTTACACCTTTGCCAAAGTTAAGGTCCAGCTAGTCCTTTTTATCGCAGTCATGTGCTGCTTATCTTCTGATAGCAAAGTCATAAGAATAAAGGTGATGGCTGGTTATAAATTTATACATTTTTCGCCCTCTACTATCAAATATAATTGTTAAAAAAAATCTACTTTTATTTGTTTATGAGATATCCGTGGTGGAGCATTAATAATTAGTCCACCCTACCCATAAACATACAAATGTGTTTTTTAATGTAAGTATATCAGTAATTTTTGATTGATTTCTTTACATAATTTTATTGTAAAAACAGTCCCTGGTGCTATTGTGCACAAAAGACATAGCAATTGCTTTCGTAGACTTGGCCACATCATGTAAAATCATGTCGGTCATTATAATTGGACATATTTTCTTGCAAAAATGGGTCATTATAAGCGACATGTCAATGTAAGCGATGTTAATATATCCGACTAGACAGCTGTTTTTTTAAGGAATTTTATATGGAAACCAAATTCCTAGTGCGATTACGTCATATTAAGCGGTTGTCAATATATCCGGCGTCATACTAATCGGATTCTACTGTATATATATATATATATATATATATATATATATATATAAAATTTCCATTTAAATCAATTTTTTCATAATTAATTAAATTTTTCATAATCAATATCAAATAACAAAATTAATGTAATTTTAACAAAATGATTTTTTATTACTTAATTTTTATTAGTTATTAAATTTCAAATTTTCAATAATAATATTTACATATCTAACAAAGTAACATTGTATATAATCTTTCTCCAGAATCATCAGTTAAAACAAATGTTACCATTTTTTATTAATTAAATTAATTGAAAATATTTTGATAGATGTACTTCTTCGAACTTTCCACATAATCACGGTATAGGATTCGCATGGAAATGATAACATAGGTTTCACTTGTTTTAATTCTATAGCTGTAACATTAATATTATTAATATCATTATTGGATGCCACAAACATATCTCGAATTAACATTATTGTCCCATCGCTAAGTAAAACAGAGTTATTTGGTTCATTGCACGTCAAAATAATTTTTCTATATCGCACTCGTTGTATGATTATTTTTTCAGTGTTTGCATTAATTTTTTTTACGTAGAACTTCAATATTAGATCTATTTGAACTAATATCAGTATTTCTGTCCACTGCAAACATCTCGTGTAAACTGCGGCATAGTTGTGACAGTGGACGACTACCAGATCGAAGACATTTTTATTTGGCCTAACGCGCTTTCAAATTGAAATGCACTAAAATCACTTATTGAAGATTGTAAATACATTACATCATTCAGTAGATGGATTAATGAATGCATGTTTAAAACATGACTTTTAAGTCCGTATAACAATTTAGAAATTTCCACAAATTTCAATAAACAAATTTTTGCATCATTATTGGAAGTTATTGCCATATCTTCAGATAAGATACGGCACGCAACACTCAAAATTTTTTACAGCCGAGTATATTTAAAGTTTTACTGTAAATGCTATCATCACTAATTGCACTACACTTTTGATTTTTGCGATCGCGATAACGTTTCACTCGTAAACGTGTATTTTCGCGTTTTCTCTTTTCTCGTATTGTATTCATAGTTCAAATCAAAGCGTTAAATAAGTTGCAACTGATCTATAATGCTATTCGAAACGAGCCTTTTATATCGATAAATTTTATCACTTATCGTATGCACAGTACAATTACGCACAAGAAAAGGTCATTGATTCTCCTTCTGATTATTACACTTTCGATACTTGATATGAGTTAATAATTATATATAAAGTCTAGACACTAGAAGAAATATTTATAATCGAATTTGATAGTAACGAATACGATATCATGCAGTTTATTGAACTAAAGTTATTGCCAAACGAAATTTCTCAGAAAGTGACCCTACTCGATATGAGTTAATATTCATGTATAGTCTAGTCTAGACGAGGGGTCGGCAAGCTTTTAACTGTAGTGTGCCAAGCCACTCTACCAATATGTTTTAGAGTGCCGCCTTAATTTTGAAATATATAGTTAGGTTCTAGGGGAGAAGAATTATAACCAAATTTATCTTTTAAACATATTTATTAACAAATAACATAAATTTCTAATATAAACAGTGCCCGATTACCCCAAAGGTCCGTGAGACCCGGGCCTAGAGCGGCATAATTTAGGGAGCGGCAAATTTTTCAAAATGTAAAAATTTTAAACTCGATGAAATGACACGACAATTAATTTTAAGGATAGATCCTGAAAATTTTTTTTTGTAAATTTAGAGATCATTTTCGATAAAATAGAACATAATGCGTTTTCTATCAAATTTATTATTCGTGGGTGCCGCATTGATACTTTCTTGATGTATCATATTATCAACTTCAGGAAGGCTAAGTTATAATAATCCTAAAAAATCGTAAATAAAGTTGTTTATATATCTCTACGCTTCAAGTTCTCCTGAACATCTTGACATGCCTTAGAAAAATGGATGTATGCATGTGTTTATGCGGTTACATTTTTTGCCAAATGGCATCCGGGAAGACGTGCTGATTAGTTTTTTGCAAATACAGTTTCGGAATAGGGAGCAAAGAGTTAAAAAAATGCTAATTCAATTTTTCAAAAACGAAGCGTCCGATTTGAATAATTCAAGACACTTTTTACTTGTATGACGAAATAAGAACTATCGAAAATTTTGCGAGAGCATGGTCAGCGTTTTTGGTGATCCAAAAAGGTGTCATTTGGTGATAAAAAATGATCATTGACATCAAATTATTAAATTTTTTATAAAAAAAATTATTAATTATTACAAATTTTGTCTTCATTATTTTGAATCATTCCGTACCAAGATTTTTAATTTTCAAAGTTTACTTCTTAGATAGTTTAAATGTCCTTTGCAAGGATCATTTGATTTTAAAAAATCAAAAACTGTTCGAAAGATATTAGTTGGGAATGGTACTGATTAATTTTAGGTGAAAATCTACCGAGCCGTTTTCTTGTAATTAACTGTTGAAAAAAAGTGTTAAATTTTCGTCCACATTTAAGCTCATCCTACCGAACCGATTTAAAAAAATCAAAAACTATTCGAAAGATATTAGTTGGGAATGGTACTGATTAATTTTAGGTGAAAATTTACCGAGCCGTTTTCTTGTAATTAACTGTTGAAAAAAAGTGTTAAATTTTCGTCCACATTTAAGCTCATCCTACCGAACCGATTTAAAAAAATCAAAAACTGTTCGAAAGATATTAGTTGGGAATGGTACTGATTAATTTTAAGTGAAAATCTACCGAGCCGTTTTCTTGTAATTAACTGTTGAAAAAAAGTGTTAAATTTTCGTCCACATTTGAGCTCATCCTACCGAACCGATTTTAAAAAATCAAAAACTATTCGAAAGATATTAGTTGGGAATGGTACTGATTAATTTTAGGTGAAAATCTACCGAGTCGTTTTCTTGTAATTAACTGTTGAAAAAAAGTGTTAAATTTTCGTCCACATTTAAGCTCATCCTACCGAACCGATTTTAAAAAATCAAAAACTGTTTGAAAGATATTAGTTGGGAATGGTACTGATTAATTTTAGATGAAAATCTACCGAGCCGTTTTCTTGTAATTAACTGTTGAAAAAAAGTGTTAAATTTTCGTCCACATTTAAGCTCATCCTACCGAACCGATTTTAAAAAATCAAAAACTGTTCGAAAGATATCAGTTGGGAATGGTACTGATTAATTTTAGGTGAAAATCTACCGAGCCGTTTTCTTGTAATTAACTGTTGAAAAAAAGTGTTAAATTTTCGTCCACATTTAAGCTCATCCTACCGAACCGATTTTAAAAAATCAAAAACTATTCGAAAGATATTAGTTGGGAATGGTACTGATTAATTTTAGGTGAAAATCTACCGAGTCGTTTTCTTGTAATTAACTGTTGAAAAAAGTGTTAAATTTTCGTCCACATTTAAGCTCATCCTACCGAACCGATTTTAAAAAATCAAAAACTGTTCGAAAGATATTAGTTGGGAATGGTACTGATTAATTTTAGGTGAAAATCTACCGAGCCGTTTTCTTGTAATTAACTGTTGAAAAAAAGTGTTAAATTTTCGTCCACATTTAAGCTCATCCTACCGAACCGATTTTAAAAAATCAAAAACTGTTCGAAAGATATTAGTTGGGAATGGTACTGATTAATTTAGGTGAAAATCTACCGAGCCGTTTTCTTATAATTAACTGTTGAAAAAAAGTGTTAAATTTTCGTCCACATTTAAGCTCATCCTACCAAACCGATTTTAAAAAATCAAAAACTGTTCGAAAGATATTAGTTGGGAATGGTACTGATTAATTTTAGGTGAAAATCTACCGAGCCGTTTTTTGTAATTAACTGTTGAAAAAAAATTTAAGCCGATTTTCATGGAACTTTTTTTTGGCGATATACATCATGGTCTTATAGAACTTACTGTAATATTTCGGCATTACGACAAGTAGTTTAATTTTAAAAATTCGTCAAACTTTACTAAAATTATTATCGTTTTTTTAAAGTAGGATTGATGAAGTATATTATTTACACACTTTTTTTTGATTAAGTCAATTATTTACACATATCGGGAAGTCCATGTAACTTGCCTCAAGGCTAAATACCAAACCAACTAGTTTATTACTGAGTTAATTATGTTTGTAGGATACGAGTTGTTTTTTAGTGTGCTTATTATTAGGTCAATGTTGGTGTCCCAGAAATTTTTTATCAGATAGTAGTATGGCATGGTCTGTTAAATTTATTATTGTTGCATTTTTCATTTTAAGAGGGTGGTATGAGTGGTAATTTATGTATCGCTCGGAGCTAGTTGGTTTCTGGTACCAGTGAGTAATTAGTCGGTGGTCATTTGTACGTATTAGTCTGATGTCTAGAAAGCTAATCGAATTCATTGTCTCTAATTCCACAGTAAATTGTAGTTTTTTATTAAAATTGTTAAAATTATCAGTAACTATGTTAATGTCTTCTTCCAGAATACAAGTAATAATATCGTCTACGTAGCGGTAATAAAAGATTTGTTTATTATAACACAGGCCAACAAAAAAAAGTTTTTTTTTTGGTGCCTCAAATGTTAGAGCTGATTCTTATAGTATTTTTTGCGCTGATTTCAAAGCTGCAAACCATTTTTTTGTATCAGCTCTAGTTTTTGAGATACAAAGAAGTTTGCCGAAACCTGGTCCATTCGAGGTCGTCACGGAAAAGAACTTTTCACAGTGTCTACTAATGTCCCAACTAAGGCCGGATGGGTCTTGTAAGTTTGTATGTACGAGTAGTCATATCTCATTAAATAACATTCGGAATTGTATTACTCTTTTGTACTTTCGTTCCTTATATTAGGTGCGCAACTAAGTTCTCGCTGTTTGTCAGTATATGGCTCTATCAGTAAGGGTTGGTCGATTTTGACAAATCCAAAACGTCTTGAAGCAAGCTTAGAGTAAGTAAACAAACTGCTGCGACACATAATTGATTTCGTTTTTGCATTATATACTTCTGGTTAAGTGAATATGTCCAATTTTATGCCAAACAATCGTATTTGCGAGGAGTGTTGATTTTCGTCTTCCATTCAAAAAAAACGGGAACTCAAGTGCATCGAGACCTACGGAAATGTTGCTCTGAGCGAAACAACATGCCGTGAAGGGTTTTGTCGCTTCAAAAATGGTGATTTTGATGTTGACGACCACCCTCGTGAAAGAAGGCCAAAACCTTCAAAAACGCTAAATTGAAGGCCTTGTTCGAAGAGGATTCGTGCCAAACTCAAGAAGATCTTGCTTTAGAATTAGGAGTTACCCATCAAATCATTTCCAAGCTATAGCATGCGTCGGGGATGATTTAGAAGCAAGAAACTTCGGTTTCTTGTGAGTTGAAGCCAAGAGACGTCGAGCGTCATTTTTTCGCCTATAAACAACTGATCCAGCGGCGAGAAAAGAAGAGGTTCTTCATCACATCGTGACAGGTGATAAAAAATGAATACATTACAGCAATCCAAAGACGAGAAAATCTCGGTTTGGCCGAATATTCACTGCGAAGGTTATGCTCTACATATGGTGGGACCAGGTCGGTGTTATTTGTTATGAGCTGTTGAAACCGAGTGAAACCATCACTGGAGAATTGTATCGAACTCAATTGATGCATTTTTTTATAATAAAGTTACATTTTCATCGAAAAAACAGCGAGAACTTAGTTGCGCACCTAATATCGTAAAATATATCATATATATCGTATCTTGAAAACTAAAGCTCATAGAAAAAAACCAATGTCATTTTTGAAATCAGCGCCCCAAATATACTTAAAAACAGCATTAAAATCGTTTGCACCATTTTCTTTGTTGACCTGTGTAATTTTTAAATATTTTGTTTTCTAGTAGTTGCAAGGAAATTTCTACTAATGAGGAAGATGCGGGCTATCCCATTGGGGTGCTCAAAATTTGGTAATGAAAGCATCTATAATATATATATATATATATATATATATATATATATATTGTGACGGATTAAATGGGGTTGATGCTCCCTTTCCTGGGGTATTGCAACGACTACCAAATATTACATCTAGCGTTGCATCCCCATTAAGAAAGGGTTACACCAACTCCTAAACCCGACTTCTATAACCACCCTGTAATTACCTGTGGAAAAGCCAACTAACTACGCGAATGAAAGAGAATGTACTTCTATCTTATTTAATTATTACTAATTTATTACAGATCTACGGGCATGGCTGTACCTACGCACAGCCATGTTCTATACTTAAACTCCAACATACGATTATTATTAATTACTATACTAGCGGAGTATAGTTACAGATATAAAGGAGTATACTAAACGGATAACTTATAACGGATACCGACGGAGGGAATAGCCTTATAAAACAATATTACATCTGACCTTTGCTGGAACGGGTTCTCCCCTCCTGGCACAACACACACACCACTATACACAAAGCGGGTTCAACGCCTGGCGCGTGGACCCACTGACCTCCTCAGAGGATGGTACAATTCTTAATGCTCCGTTTCAACCCCAGACTGGACCTTATATTGCAGGCACCCTAGTAGACGTAGGTGGGGGAGTCCCATTGCACTGGTGGTTATGCAACCCTTTTAACGACAATACCAATTGTCGTTACAATATATATATTTTTTGTATGATTCTGAATTATATATAATTATATATATATTATATATATATATAAATTAAAAATTACCAGTTTCTTTATTTTCCGTTGCCATTTCGCGATTTTTCTCTTCAAATAATTTCATATATTTTGTACCATATCAGATTCCATTTTTTTCGCCCATCTTTCTTTCCACCATTTCAACATCATTCACCGTCTTCAAAGGAAAGATAGTATCAAAAACATTCGCTTCATTTTTGGGTAATGTACGGTGTTTCAGATTGTTTTGGTCGCTGATGTCCCCTTCCAAGAGCATCAAACGCTTCAGTATTAAATCAAGAGTTGCTAAAATCAAATAAAAATTATAATATGTATATTGTATTAAACAATATGATAATATACCTTGCACTGCAATCATCTAAGGGCAAGTATGTGGGCAGCTTTCTGAAATCAAATTGTTGTAATTAGAAAACCTGTTTAAATTACTAACATGAGCACAGGCTTCTGTTATCAATTACCTTTAGCAGCAACAACATGTTCGTCATGTAACACCTCTATCTCGTCATGCCTTCTTGTAATATCTTAAGGAGCTACAATAAAAACAAAAAATACCATTGAATTTAAAAAATACATTTGATAATGACTAAAATCATTAAGCTTCAGTATTCAATTACTCTCAACAGCACCAACATCTTCTTCCTCAAACACCTCCTCTATCTCGTTCTCCTTTGTTTTATTAGCTGGAGGAGCTATAAAAAAATTACCATTGAATTTGAAAAACACATTTCATTAAGACTAAAATCATTAAGCTCCAGTATTCAATTCAATTACTTTTAATAGCAGCAAAATTCTCTTCCTCAAACACATCCTGTACTTCAGCCTCCTTTGTTTTATTAACTTGAAGAGCTGCAATAAAAACAAAAATTACTATTAAATTTGAAAAATACTTACATTTGATAAAAACTAAAAACATTACTTGTAATTGATTCAACCTCCTGACCCTCTGAACGCCTCTTCTCTCTGATTAACTTCGGTGCTACAATGAAAGCAAATAACACTTAATTTGTAACATGTAAAAAGTGAGTAAGTCTATTGCACTACAATTTTACCTGTTATGGCCTCAATCCTTGACTCGATCAATGCTGATAAATCGCCCGCTTTATTCCTCATGCCCTTACCCAGCAGCTCCTCTGATGAGGTGTAATCCTCATCACCAGCAGGCTTGGGTGCTGACTCATAGCTGTCAAAAAGTATTAAAGATTATTTTTTCTTTATTGAATTACAATCTGTCTTTACAAAAGGAAGGCATTCAGTAATTTCGATGATATATGAAATATTAAACCTTAGATCTAAAAGGTTACCCAGTAGTAAGCCTTTTCAATTTTGATATATTGAATTTAAATACTGTGATTATATAGAGAAAACTTAAAAATAAAATGATCTATGCGGTAAATAATTATAAATTGTGAATTATAACAACAAACAAACTAAACATAATAAAAATAAATAAAATATAAATGAACAACTAAATAAATAGTACTGGTAATTAGAATGAATATATTATATATTATGTGGAGGTCAATGTGGCGGATCCGTCGAGGGAGCGTTTTCTTTTTTGCCATTCGATGCCGTGCGACTTCAATAAATTCTTGGCCAGAATATTAGGATGGTTTTGTACTCTGCTCTTATATTTTTGACTAATTAATTTAATTTCTTCATCAATAGTGTTTATGTTTAGGTCTTGATGGACTAACCAGTTTAGTGTGTATTTGGGGGTTTAGTATTTGTTTCAAAATTTGTTTTGGAATCTTTGTATAATTGCAATATTAGATTTACGCGCTGTTCCCCAGAGTTGAAGTCCATAAGTCCATATGGGTTTAAAAACTATTTGTACATCAGCAGTTTATTCCACGTACTTAAGCTCGATTTTCTTTCGAGTTGTTGGCGCTTTTTCAGTATATGGTGTTTCCACGTTAATTTAGAGTCCAAGTGCAACCCCAGATACTTAACGACATTTGCCTGCGGAAGCATTTGATTAAAGAGTTGAACGGTAGGACATGAAGTATTAAAAGATGTACAATGAATTAACACGTTAACTGCCGTGTCACCATATTCGGGTGACAGCAAAAGTTCTCATCAGGCCACGTCACCCGCATTCGGGTGACAGCGAGAGTTCTCATCAGGCCACGTCACCCGTATTCGGGTGACAGCAAGAGTTCTCATCAGGCCACGTCGGGTGACTCCTTCCAAAGAATTTCGAACATATTTAGATAAATATATGACAGGAGATAATAATACTGTTGAATTCTTTTAAAAATCGTTTATTAACAAAATTATTTACAGTGCAAAATATTGACTGCAAAGTTGCGGTTGACCAGGGCAGCTTGGACAAAAAGTAGTGGGTTTTCTGAGATTTGGTCATGCCTTTGATCGTTCCAGTTCTTCTCTTTTATTTGCGTAACACCCGCTTGCATGCGCGTCTAAGGCTTTTTCCCCCCAAATTATTTCTGCGAACGGCGATGCAATGCGTATTTCGTCGAACAGAAGGCAGTGTTAAATCTTCATTCAGTCCTAGTAACTTTGCAGCAATCAGTTCTCTGAATCGTCTAATATTTACAGTTTTCTTTGTCGCAATTTTGTAAACGACCAAAGCGTTTACAATTGATGTCCCCAGTAGAAGTTCACATCAAGCTTCCTATACCACTTGATTCCTTTCCTCATCGTCGAAGGATAGGAAACCATTTGGTCTGAATAATCTATATCACATTT
>NW_020536296.1:5000-27500 GCF_003426905.1 Ctenocephalides felis | reverse complement strand
CATGTTGGCTTGACGTCACCCCACGCTATTAGAGCATAAGCCTTAAGCCGTCGCATTGCACCATGCCACAATCAGTAGGCTTGACAGTCGAAAACTTGTACATGCTGTACATGTGACACTTCTTCGGTATCTACCTAGCTATTTTGTACAACGTGCGTGAGTCAGCACGTAAATCAAAACTTATCGACAAATTCCAATACTAGAAATATTCATTATTTCTTTCAATAACCATAATGTCAAGAGAATAGTTATAAATATTTTGTAAGTTTACGAAATATATGTTTTTAAGAGAAACTTTTCATAATTTTTTAATATAAATATATGATATAATTCATTAAATTCTAAATAGGGAGAATGTTTTTTGCTAAATTTCTTGGAAATGCGTACAAGTTGCTAATAAGCAAAGTACGTATAAGTTATCTATAATGCAAAATGCGTGCAAGTTGTCAATGTGTAAAATACGTGCAAGTTGTCAATTTGCAGAATGCGTGCAAGTTGTCAATTTGCAGAATACGTGTAAGTTGTCAATGTGCAAAATACGTGCAAGTTGCTATTTTTATTTAATTTTTGTAATATACTCTAAATAATTAGTAACTTCCAACCTATAAATATTTCGATTCTTTTATAATAAAATATTCAGTATATTCATTTCCTTTTTAACAAAATATTCAGTATTTATATATAATTTCAAACTACATCAAGTAAACTTCTAGGGGACATTTGCGAGTAAGCCTAACCTAGAATCATGCATCGAAACAGGTTAAAAACATTTTCCGGCTTTTTGAAATCAGTAACTTACGGGTACATCAGACTACATCAAGTAAACTTCTAGGGGACATTTGCGAGTAAGCCTAACCTAGAATCATGCATCGAAACAGGTTAAAAACATTTTCCGGCTTTTTGAAATCAGTAACTTACGGGTACATCAGACTACATCAAGTAAACTTCTAGGGGACATTTGCGAGTAAGCCTAACCTAGAATCATGCATCGAAACAGGTTAAAAACATTTTCCGGCTTTTTGAAATCAGTAACTTACGGGTACATCAGACTACATCAAGTAAACTTCTAGGGGACATTTGCGAGTAAGCCTAACCTAGAATCATGCATCGAAACAGGTTAAAAACATTTTCCGGCTTTTTGAAATCAGTAACTTACGGGTACATCAGACTACATCAAGTAAACTTCTAGGGGACATTTGCGAGTAAGCCTAACCTAGAATCATGCATCGAAACAGGTTAAAAACATTTTCCGGCTTTTTGAAATCAGTAACTTACGGGTACATCAGACTACATCAAGTAAACTTCTAGGGGACATTTGCGAGTAAGCCTAACCTAGAATCATGCATCGAAACAGGTTAAAAACATTTTCCGGCTTTTTGAAATCAGTAACTTACGGGTACATCAGACTACATCAAGTAAACTTCTAGGGGACATTTGCGAGTAAGCCTAACCTAGAATCATGCATCGAAACAGGTTAAAAACATTTTCCGGCTTTTTGAAATCAGTAACTTACGGGTACATCAGACTACATCAAGTAAACTTCTAGGGGACATTTGCGAGTAAGCCTAACCTAGAATCATGCATCGAAACAGGTTAAAAACATTTTCCGGCTTTTTGAAATCAGTAACTTACGGGTACATCAGACTACATCAAGTAAACTTCTAGGGGACATTTGCGAGTAAGCCTAACCTAGAATCATGCATCGAAACAGGTTAAAAACATTTTCCGGCTTTTTGAAATCAGTAACTTACGGGTACATCAGACTACATCAAGTAAACTTCTAGGGGACATTTGCGAGTAAGCCTAACCTAGAATCATGCATCGAAACAGGTTAAAAACATTTTCCGGCTTTTTGAAATCAGTAACTTACGGGTACATCAGACTACATCAAGTAAACTTCTAGGGGACATTTGCGAGTAAGCCTAACCTAGAATCATGCATCGAAACAGGTTAAAAACATTTTCCGGCTTTTTGAAATCAGTAACTTACGGGTACATCAGACTACATCAAGTAAACTTCTAGGGGACATTTGCGAGTAAGCCTAACCTAGAATCATGCATCGAAACAGGATAAAAACATTTTCCGGCTTTTTGAAATCAGTAACTTACGGGTACATCAGACTACATCAAGTAAACTTCTAGGGGACATTTGCGAGTAAGCCTAACCTAGAATCATGCATCGAAACAGGTTAAAAACATTTTCCGGCTTTTTGAAATCAGTAACTTACGGGTACATCAGACTACATCAAGTAAACTTCTAGGGGACATTTGCGAGTAAGCCTAACCTAGAATCATGCATCGAAACAGGTCAAACTACTTTTGTAGAAAAATATTGTTTTTGGGTTTTTAGGAATGACATATATTTATTCTATTATTTATTTACATGACATGGTTTAAATAAAACATTTTTATTTCTTTAAGTTACATTTTTATTTAAAATAAAATTTCTTACATTTAGCTAATACAATTTAAATAAATTAATATCTGAAATCTTGCTTGCTTTCCAGTCGAGGATGCTTTTCACGAGATAGTAGTGTCGCTGTCATAACACCTTCGCGATTTTGCTCTAATACGCGTTTCGATACATTAGCCAGTAATTGAACATGTCTCTCAGTTCCCTGAATGTGGACCGGAATTTTAGGGTCACTCCATGGACACTCATTGCTTTGTAGATATTGTACTAGATGTTCATGAGGAATATTTAGCGTAAAGGCTGGTTCGGATATATTTGAATAATCATCCATATCTATCATATTAGTATAGTCGGTGCATTCGAAATTTATTTCGGGTGTTTTGTAATCTCTCAATTGCGTCAGGTCTTCCACATTATTACGGTAATATAAGATTTTTCTTATAGCTGAATCTCGTATTTCCTTTTTATTATCAAACAACATTGCTAATAAAATATTTTCCGAGTGAGCATAGTATGCGGTTTCTTTAGCAACATTGTTCACAATTTGTCTTAAATTCGAGTCTAAATATTGCGTCCAGCTAATAAATTTATAAAATAATATACTACCATACACCACAGAGTTGTAATATTTAATGTTAAAGTACATTGGAATATATACTTTCATTACGTAGTTTGCCAGAATTTTCAAATTTTTGGATGGCTTATTAGTAGTTACATATAACCGAAGTAACCTACTAGCCTTCGTGAGCCAACGGGAATGTGCTATTGGCCCTGGTTTCATGTTAGCTAAGCCTGTCGATACTTCTCCAGAAGCAACTGCTTTAGCTATTTTTATTAAATAACTTGAGTCAGTTGTCGATTCAGCAGGACTTATATCAGCCAAATTTTCAAGTGGGATTGTTTCAAAGTCTTTTACCGGCTGAAAGTATATAGGAAAAAATAAATTATATTGAATTTGAACATAGGGTATTAAAAAATAGTAAATATGTTATAACTCACCGGTATATTTTCGCATGTTTCAATTTGTTTGCTTAATATTCCAGTTTTTGTTCGTGGTCCAGTGGTCAATGATTTTTCCAAATAGTTAAATAAATGGCGAAGTGGAAGTTCGTTAAAGTGGAGAAGACACACAAACCAATGCAGTGGCCTGTTTAACTGAATTTCAAATCGACGTAAAATACCATTTTTCACGCCTGTATTTGCTGGTTCACCATCGCAACATATGCCTATCAAAGAATCGAGAGCTATTCCTTTATCGGCGAAAAACTCGTTCAATTTGATTACTTTACTTTCCGAATCTTCATTTTCCAATTTTGTGTAACCCAACAATTGGCCATTCGGTTCCTTTAAAATAACTAAATGCGCTTCTTTAATCATTCGTGGGTGAAACTTCTTATCGATTTTTTCCATGGTAATAGAATCATTTTTTCGGCCGTCGAATGAAAATGCTATTAATTCAGAAGAATCATATCGTTTGTGTAGAGCTTGCCTATTTTTCTGCCTCTCACGAACGCTTTTATTTTTATCCATAATGACAGGATTGCCCCAATCATCCGTTATGCCCAGGTCACGCAGGATTGCCGTCACCACGCCAGAACCAACTCTATCAGAAATTGCAAATCTGTCGCACATTAAGGCATAGCTTGGAGCCTTATATCTTCGACTATATGGACCACGTTTTATATGAGAGGTATTTTGTGAACTTTCCGAACTGCTTTTAGAATCAAAATCAACATCTGGAGTATATGTCTCACCTGGAGTAATATTGCTAGTTATTGTAGATTCTGATACTTTATCTTCAATTTTTATAATATATTCTGGTATCGTAGATTTCCTCTCATTATGTTGATCCATCATGAACGCTTGTAAATGTTCTGGGATCAGTCCACAGGAACACAGTAATCTTCGCAAATCACATTTGCATTTTCCAATATAAAATAATTCTTTCGTGGATTCTACAAACTCCTGAAATGATGCTTGGGTAGACTTGCTTTTATTTGTACTTTTATATTTATCAATCAATCGGTTCAATTTTCTAGCGATACTTCGTTTCTCCATAATTGGAATATCAATTTTTTCCCACGTCTGAATCAATTTCGTTACCACATTTGGAGTAAATGTTTTATATGAAAACATTTTATTTTGTTTTTTTGATATTTCAGCCAAATAAAAATAATACCTGATAATTTCCATACTTGTCGGAAGATTTATTCCAGTAAATTCTTTTGCTTCCCCAAATGTAATTTGATCATGCGAGCGCATATGATTCAAATTACTTGCACTTGCGCCGGAATTTAAATAAGAATTCGCCATTGATACTTCACGTCTAACTGGAGAACTGAATGAAGATTTATGCCAATTTTTCACATTAATATATCCTTTTCGAAACTTCGAGAATTATTATAAAAAAATACTAGCGCACTCTGATGGAAATAAATAACAACAAACTAAACCCGATTTAAAAACCCCCGTACAAACTATCAATCAAAATATAACTCACAATTTGAATTATTCACATGCCTAAATTAATATATTAACTTATTAAAAACAGTATTTTATTGAAAATTTCGCTGGCTAAAGAGTTATTTGCGATATATGGTTTTGAAGTCAAAATTCATTTAAATAACACATATATTTCATATGAAAAGGTGCCCATATCGCTTAATTTTACTTCTATAATGATTCGGCCCACCCTAATATATATATATATATATATGTTTATATATGTATATATATATATATATATATATATATGTGGACGTGTATAGTTATATTTAAATAGATAGGTATGAGTATATGTATGTTTCATACATGTACATGTACGTCGTTGTGAATATGCATGCACGTTGCATATATGTATATGTGTATATGTATATATGTGTAGGCGTATATATATATATATATATATATATATATATATATATGTACACATATATGTATATATTTATTTATTTATATGTGTATATGTGTATATATATGTTTATATGTTTGTATGTATATATATGCGTAGGTTTCTGTGAATATATATATATATAATATATATTTATATATATATTATATATATATATTTGTGTACTTATATATTTATGCCTACATTCTTTTTCTTTTCTATCTATTTAATATCTAATCTCTATTACCTTTTCTATATTTTATATTTTGTTTGTTGTTAAGTGTTGCTGTTTTGTTAATTTTTCTCTTATTTTATAGCTACTATAACAATCCACATATATTATAATTACCTAGATATACTAATTTTTCATACTGTTTTTAGATCCACTGATGATGACATTAAATTGAATGTCGAAACGTTTGGAATTAAAGATTAATTTATAAATCTTTGCTTTTTATTCTTTGATGTATCGCCCCACAAGAACTTACTCATATATCTCAACATCAAAATTAACAACTAAATCATATATATATATATATATATTATACATACCAAACCAGGAAAAACAGTAAACATTAATTATGATGTAAACATTGATTTAACACTAAAATTGTGTAAAATAATAAAATACTATTAATTAACAAAACGAGAAATAGGAGGAGCACATATTGCCCTCCTATATTTAATGCTATGGTAGCAGAGCGTTGTGTGCACTGTTCAAGGTTAAAAGTACATCGCAGTGTAGGCAACGCACGTGTATGGGAGTGGGAGGAGTAGCAAGAACGAAAGGGGAAAGAAAAACAGAGAAGAAATATAACGAATGAAAGATTCTAAAACTGTATTGAATTACTTTTCATGAAATTAATAATTACTTTGTAACTATCATGTAAGAGATGAGAGGAATTACGTTTGTTTACACAAGACGTATTAAGGGATATAAGCAAAGACTCAACTATCTTTCTAAGGTCACCGTTTTTTTTTTCAATGTAAAGGATTGAGGGATTTGACATGTTAAAAGTGTGGTTCAGGTTTATCATATGTTCAGAAAGCATAGTTTTGAATTGATTTGGGTTTCTGGAATTATAAGTATGTTGATTAACGCTCTTGTATATATATTGGGAAGTTTCACCAATGTAACAACTATTGCAATCATTGCAGTCCAACCTGTAAACAGAATCAGTAATCCTATCAGCGGGAGTTTTTGATTTAAGAGGAGAAAAAAGGCAACGGAAAGTGTTATCAAAACTGAAAACCAAAAGAAAACCTTCAGCGGCAAATAACTTTTTTAAAAAATAAGAAAAACTGCTTAAAAGGGTAAACAAATAACACCTTTATATTTATCTAAAGAAGAAGAATTAGATTTTGAAAAAGAATTGTTAAGATAGGAAGAACCGTTTAAAATATTTTGTAAAAACTCTAATCTATTTTTAATGAAGTTATTTACTAAATATGAAGGATAAGAATTATTATTCAAAACAGCACGAACTAAAGATAGGTTTTTTTCCCAAAAAATCTTATCACTTAACAAAATGGCCCTATCTATTAAGGAAATGACAACTGAAATTTTTATAGAACGAGAGTGATAAGAAAAATAATTTAAATATCGACCAGACCAAGTTGGTTTTTGGAACCAATCAGTGAGGATGACATTATTATTTCTTATAAGTTTTAAGTCTAAGAAACTGATAGAATTATTAGCTTCAAGTTCACAAGTGAACTGCAAATGCTTATTAAAAGAATTAAAAGAATTTAAAGTGTGGGATACATAATCATTATCTAAACATAAGATGATGTCATCAACATATCTATAATAAAAATAAGGTTGAATGGGAAGATTTGTTAAAATAAAATTTTCTAAAATTTGTAAAGTTAAATCAGCCACAGGAGGACTAATACTAGACCCCATGGGCAAACCAAAAGTTTGTGAAAAAAATTTATCGTCAAAACAAAAATAAGTATTTTCAAAAATGAAATTTCAAGTAGTTTTAAACCAAATCAAGTCAAAAGATGTATGAGGTTGGATGTCATTCCAACGGTCATTGACTGCCTGTAAAGCAAGATCCCAAGGAATATTGGTGAACAAGGAAATGACGTCAAAGCTGGCTAAAGAAAAGTTGGAAGGGATTTCGGAATTGTTTAAAATTTTAGCTAAATTGAAAGAATTGGAAACGTTAAATTTGGAAGAAACGGTAACTTTTGAAAGGATAGAACTAATAAATTTTGAGAGTTTGCTTGAAGGAGAATTTATGTCAGAAACGATAGGTCTGAATGGTAAATTTGGTTTGTGAACCTTAGGAAGACAGTAAAGTTTAGGAAAGCTAGGATGAAAAACTTTCAGATAAAAGCCTAAAGATTTAGAGATTTGTTTTTTTAGAAATTAAAGTACTAATAAGATTGTGTGTTTTTCTATTCAAATGGTCAGTGGGATCATTAACAAGAGGTTTATAAAAATTACCGTCATCTAATAAATCATAAGTTTTTGTAAGATAATCAGACCTGTCAACAACAACTGTAAGGTTTTCCTTATCAGCTTTAGTAACTAAAATATCAGGATTATCATTCAAAAATTTTTACATAATTTGAGATCTCTATTATTTCATCTCTCAAAAATAAAATTGATTCCATAAAACAATTTTAACTTCTATTTTGAAACCTTTTATTTTAAACAATTTTCTTGAATGAGAAAATTTAAAATATGATAGAATTTTCTCAAAAATTAAACAGTCACACATCAATAAATTCAATAAACTTTTAGATAAGCATAATAAATTTTCTGTTCCATTAATTAAAGCAGATTCAGTTGATAAATGGCTAAAAAACTTTTTTAATACTCCTATTCCATCTAATTTAAAGTACATTTTTGCTCTTGGTCCGAAATTTTCCCTTTCTCCTTCAAAATCAAAATTTACTTTTTTAAAAGTCCTTAGTAATTTGGAGATTGGTATTAGTAAATTGAAAGACTTTGAAAAAGAAACAAATTTTAAGTCTATTGCATGTAATAATCTTTTATCTTTTATTAAAAAAAATAATTCTAACGTTTGTTCTTTCCCTTTACATTTGGAAGTTGTAAGAGATCTCAAATTATGAAAAATTTTTTGAATGATAATCCTGATATTTTAGTTACTAAAGCTGATAAGGGAAACCTTACAGTTGTTGTTGACAGGTCTGATTATCTTTCAAAAACTTATGATTTATTAGATGACGGTAATTTTTATAAACCTCTTGTTAATGATCCCACTGACCATTTGAATAGAAAAACACAAAATCTTATTAGTACTTTAATTTCTAAAAAACAAATCTCTAAATTTTTAGGCTTTTCTCTGAAAGTTTTTCATTATAGCTTTCCTAAACTTTACTGTCTTCCTAAGGTTCACTAACCAAATTTACCATTCAGACCTATCGTTTCTGACATAAATTCTCCTCTAAGCAAACTCTCAAAATTTATTAGTTCTATCCTTTCAAAAGTTACCGTTTCTTCCAAATTTAACGTTTCCAATTCTTTCAATTTAACTAAAATTTTAAACAATTCCGAAATCCCTTCCAACTTTTCTTTAGCCGGCTTTGACGTCATTTCCTTGTTCACCAATATTCCTTGCTTGGGATCTTGCTTTACAGGCAGTCAATGACCGTTGGAATGACATCCAACCTCATACATCTTTTGACTTGATTTGGTTTAAAACTACTTTAAATTTCATTTTTGAAAATACTTTACTTTTGTTTTGACGATAAATTTTTTTCACAAACTTTTGGTTTGCCCATGGGGTCTAGTATTAGTCCTCCTGTGGCTGATTTAATTTTACAAATTTTAGAAAATTTTATTTTAACAAATCTTCTCATTCAACCTTATTTTTATTATAGATATGTTGATGACATCCTCTTGTGTTTAGATAATGATTATGTATCCCACACTTTAAATTATTTTAATTCTTTTAATAAGCATTTGCAGTTCACTTGTGAACTTGAAGCTAGTAATTCTATCAGTTTCTTAGACTTAAAACTTATAAGAAATAATAATGTCATCCTCACTGACTGGTTCCAAAAACCAACTTGGTCTGGTCGATATTTAAATTATTTTTCTTATCACTCTCGTTCTATAGAAATTTCAGTTGTCATTTCCTTAATAGATAGGGCCATTTTGTTAAGTGATAAGATTTTTTGGAAAAAAAACCTATCTTTAGTTCGTGCTGTTTTGAATAATAATTCTTATCCTTCATATTTAGTAAATAACGTCATTAAAAATAGATTAGAGTTTTTACAAAACATTTTAAACAGTTTTTCCCATCTTAACAATTCTTTTTCAAAATCTAATTCTTCTTCTTTAGATAAATATAAAGGTGTTATTTGTTTACCCTTTTTAAGCAGTTTTTCTTATTTTTTAAAAAAGTTATTTGCCGCTGAAGGTTTTCTTTTGGTTTTCAGTTTTGATAACACTTTCCGTTGCCTTTTTTCTCCTCTTAAATCAAAAACTCCCGCTGATAGGATTACTGATTCTGTTTACAGGTTGGACTGCAATGATTGCAATAGTTGTTACATTGGTGAAACTTCCCAATATATATACAAGAGGGTTAATCAACATACTTATAATTCCAGAAACACAAATCAATTCAAAACGATGCTTTCTGAACATACGATAAACCTGAACCATACTTTTAACATGTCAAATCCTTCAATCCTTTACATTGAAAAAAACGGCCATCTTAGAAAGATAGTTGAGTTTTCACTTATATCCCTTAATTCATCTTGTGTAAACAAACGTAATTCCTCTCATCTCTTACATGATAGTTACAAAGTAATTATTAATTTCATGAAAAGTAATTCAATACAGTTTTAGAATCTTTCATTCGTTATATTTCTTCTCTGTTTTTCTTTCCCCTTTCGTTCTTGCTACTCCTCCCACTCCCATACACGTGCGTTGCCTACACTGCGATGTACTCTTAACCTTGAACAGTGCACACAACGCTATGCTACCATAACATTAAATATAGGAGGGCAATATGTGCTCCTCCTATTTCTCGTTTTGTTAATTAATAGTATTTTATTGTTTTACACAAATTTAGTGTTAAATCAATTTTTACATCATAATTAATGTTTCCTGTTTTTCCTGGTTTGGTATGTATAATTTCCTCCTTTTATATATTTATATTTATCATCACTTGTATATTTATGTTAAATGTTTTTTTAGATTACTGAATGATGACACACATCAAGTGTCGAAACGTATAATGGAATAAATAATTTTGTTATTTAATCATTTTTTTAATTCGACGGTTGGGCTGCAAAAAATTTTACAAATATGTATCAACGTCGACAAAACTCTCATCATATATATATATATATATATATATATATATATTAGGGTGGTCCTTAATATGGTCATTTTCAAATTTCCTTGCTCCCAGGGGCTCAAATGGTTCCAAATTGATAAAAAACTTTGTATGGAAATAGCATGGAGAAAATTTTGAAAATTAAAAAAAAAATGTTTTAGGTATAACTTAGCAACAAATGAATGAGTTTTATTTATTCACTTGTTCGCTAAATTACATCTAAAAACATTTTTAAAATTTTTCCATGCTATTTCCATACAAAACTTTGATTGAATTGCGCACTATCTAAAAGTTAATATTAAGAGCTAAAACTTTCAGAGAATTGTTTTTTATCAATTTGGAACCATTTGAGCCCCTGGGAGCAAAGAAATTCGAAAATGACCATATTAAGGATCACCCTAGTATATATATATATATATACTAGCCGACCGGGCAAACGTTGTTTTGCCATCAAAAATATTTTGCCGCTTTGCTGAAGATCTTATATTAATATTTTATTTTAGTTACACTAATTTCTTTACACTTTGATAATTAATTCCAACGCCATCATAGTGTTTTGTTTATTTTAATTTTGTTTATGTCAAATAGTGAATTATTTTTTTTATTCAGTGAATAAATTAGATTTTAGTCTAAATCAACGCAGTACCATTATCTTAATATACAATTTTTTATATAAATATCTGATTTTTTACATTCGCATTTAATTTAAAAATAGTAAATGTCAATTTCATATATCCAATATGCACTAAATTTATAAATGTCAAAATATTTCCTTTTTTGTCGAAAATTAATATAATATGATATAATTTATTTTTCAATAGTGTTTTGTATCTATAATTTGTTTGGCAATATTGCCTATAACATAACTTGGAATAATTAATGTATATTTGTTTTTTATTGAAGTCGTTAAAAATTCAATTTTTTTAAACTGTCAAAATTTTGTTTATAATTAATTTTAAATTCAATATGCCGCTTTTTTATTGTGATCTATAATATTTTGATGAAGTTTTGGTATCCGAACCAATTTGGTAAACAAATCAAATAAATATAAATTATAAATCTATTTATCTATTTATTTTCATAAATATTGACATGTCATTTCACATTTTTTTAATGTCAACATTTATTTAAATTTATAAGCATTGATTTTTAATTAGATTTAAAACTATAAACAGTGATTTTGAATATAGCATTTCATCTTATTCGGATATAAATGTTGGATTTATCTTTATATGTATATGTTTTTGAATTATATTTTTTGAACTGTAAATTTTTTTTTCAAAAATCATAAATCTTTTTTTCTCGAATTTTCCATAAATTTTGACATTTGTCATTTTAGTGTTGTTTACTTTTTGGCCATTTTCTGTCAAAATTTTTTGAAATTCATAAAAACTATATATTTATATTTTAAATTCCCTTTTTAAAATTTCCTATAACCTAAGTTGGATATATATGCACGCGAGTTTGGGCGTCCATCGCGAACCAACATCGTGACACGAGATTTATATATATATAGACTAGATGACCCGACAGACGTTGTCCTGTACTCACCTCTACGTTTTTTTTAATATTCTATACTAATAATTATTCAGTTCAGTTAAAAATAATCGTTATTGTTTTTCTATTACTATTTACACCAATATATGAGTGATGTTAAATGTAGTACTGTTTCAAATATAATGATTATTTTCAATTCCCACAGTTAACACTTTAATTATCCCTTTAACAAATATTGAAATATATTCAATAAAATTATATATTAAAAATTATACACTGCGATTTATAGAACAAATTTATTTCCAATGGCTCAATTTATTTAATTGAATTTAAGGGTTATATAATATTTTTAGACATACCAGTAGATGTGGATGTACATGAATGATTTTTTGTTTATTCACGGCTAAAACATTGATTTTCCAAATTTATCACCATGTATTTATTGTCATAGCATAGATACACGTGTTGAAAATTGAAATCTTTTAAAAATTATAACAAATTCAGAAAGAATTAATATATAGCATGCGCGGTCAAGGTACAATATCACCTTTGATTTTTCTACCCAAAATAATTGCTTCAATAATGTTGCCTACAATTTTTATAATTTTGTACCATATTTTAACTGGCTTTTAGTATTTTAATATCTAAATTGCATTTTTCACACTAATAATTCAATATACATTATTACTAAAGTTCATATTTGAAGTGAATTAATTTGCCAAATTTTGTTCACATGTGCTCTATTCAACCTACTATCAAAATTATTGCAGTAATGGGAGAGGAAAAAAGCGTATGCCCAGCTAATCTTAATCTAAAGTTCATAAGTGTAAACAATTTGCAAATTCGTCACCACCCCCCCGCATTAATTGGATATAACTCTTTTAATTCTGATTTTATCATATCTTGTAATATACTATTTTAAAGGTGATTAAATGAGCTACAACTTTCTCTATCATAAATTTTACCGTAACTTCTCTTATTTTGAAACGGCGAAGGGTTAAAGGGCTCGAAAGACACTCCGGATGGACAGCCGCGCACTCTTTAAACAATTAGAACTCTATCAATATTTGTGTAACAAAAAAATAATAAAAAGCAATAATTAATCTGAAAAATACCTTGAATTTTCATATATATACTTTTATACGTATTCTTTCAGAGATATTATAATGAGATTTTGATTGTTTTTTTAAATGGATTTTTTTATGAAATCATGAGTTTTTTGAAAATCGTTTGTACTAATGTTATGGCATTTTCTAGAATTCATCAAGATCTTTCAAACCAAGTTAATTCTAGATGGAAAACGATTATTTTCAATTTTGGTGGAAACGGCACTCATAAACTATTTGATTTAAATGAAAAAAAATATTGTATGCGTCTTTTAATTGCATGATAGCTCACTAAAGCTTATTTTGAAAACTATAAAAACCCATTTCCATAACTAACTTAATATTGTTCCTAGAATACTGTAAAATAGCGATTTATTAGGATTTTTACTGATATAATTTTGTTCTTTACATGATTTTCGTTAAAATGTATATTTTTGAAGATATTGGCAAAAAACGATGAAAAACGCAAAAAAGAAACAAATTTTCAGTAGCCAGTAACTTGAAAAGTATTTGCTTTTTTGAACAACATTATTAAACATTTTTCTCTTATAATTAGTTCTTTTATCCACGCCGAACGTTATTACATCCACTGAAAAGAAATGGCATCCCCCCAGGTAGTGCAAAGGAGTCTAAATTGTTTTCATTTTTGAACTTGAGAGTAAGATGAGCCTAATTCCAAAATTCCAAACGAATTGGAAAACAGTAAAAAAAAGTTCAGACCCAAAGCGCTCCATTGAGTAAATATTCCGTACAAAATGCCAACAATATGAATTTTTGACACAATAAAACTTCTAAATAATTTTTTGAATAAGTAATTTTTTTTGTATTGTGACTTAGTATAGTAAGGCAAAACGACCGCAAATTGAATATTTTAGAGCGCAATCACTTATGGCTCGTCTCCTTTGCACGAATTCGTACGGCGAATCTGTTCGTAAAGTGCGCAAACAAAATTATTGCAAGCAAAAGCAAACCACGCGCATATTGAGAACACGATTCGCCGTGCGCGTCAGACGCATGTTATATTATTTGTATCTTATATTAATTTAATTTTTGGCACATCTCAGCTGCTTTTCGACATTAATAATGTAGACATTACATTTTTTCTTATTAATAATCATGAATTTATTATATTTTAATATTGCCTTAGCCTATAAGTGAATAGAAATGTTTGGCAAATGACAGTCTTCAATTGTTTTTAATGTCAAACTAAGCTTCAAATATTTTTAAGGGCAAACAATGATAAGCGTTTTTTGTAATTTTTTCCATTTAATTCTACAATCTAACTATATTGCTATGAATCAAAACATTTTAGAAAATCTCCCGAACAAACTTCAGGAAGATTCATGAAAATCCGAATTATAGTTTAGGAGGATTAATGAAACTTACATTGTTACAGAAGAATTTTATATATAAGATATATATATATATATATATATATATATATATATCTTATATATAAAAATGGAGCTTTCTTTCAAATGCCTAAGTAAAACTCGAAAACGGCTGAATCGATTTGGCCAGTCTTAGTCTTGAAAAATTCGTGCTAATTAATAGGTTGTTGGAAAGGTGAGATATTATTTCAAAATCGCGTAGAAACTTTACATTTTTAATTTGAATTTTTTTGTAGAAGCGTCATTTGAATAAAACAATGGACGGTGGCTAATACGTGAAATGTCAAACGTTTTTGACAGATGTTCAATTACTTATTAGTAAGTTTTACGTGAATATTATTTAATTAGTTATATTTATATACAAAAACGTTAGTAAACAGGCCGCAAGTGTTACCAGAAACTCAAAATATCAACTTTTTTTAAATGTTAATATGAAAATGTATTTTTTGGTATATTTTTTTCAAACACGGTGCTCTGAAAGATCTCAATTGCATAATTATATACTCATGGGTATTTATAAAACATTTTCTAGATTATATTATATTTTATTCATGTTATTTAAATTCAGAACCTAAATTTGGTATCGATTAAATGGATATTTTGCAGCATAACATTTTCCCAGTTATAATTTCTCAGAATTTATTGAAGAATAGATAATAGCATATGAAGGTCCGGGGTAAAAAGGTCCACCACCGATGTGTCGAAAACCAGTAAAGTTAAGCATTGTTTAACCCCTTAACTTGCACGCTAGAGTTAATTCGAGCGCGTTATGGGTTATTTCAAAAAAACTGTGCGTTAAGGGATTAACAAAGATATTCGCAAGTAGAAGGAAAAAGATGTATAACCAGCTATAATCTTGATTCTTATCACTTTGCTGTCGGGAGATAAACGGTAATCTTTGATAATCCATGATAAAAGTATTTTCTTCCGTTGGTAGTTTTTTGGCATTAGTTAAGAATGTAATTATTTTGTAAAATACCTTTAAAATTAAATTAAGACATTAAACCTGTTTGCCACCTGGCCGTTCCAAATCACCCCGCCTATAGGGTAAAAAGGTCTAGATAACAAATTTTTGAAAGAGATAAAAAAGCACATTACTACAATGATGAAGTAGCTGACAGTTTTACTGAACGTAATCAGATAATTGTTCGTTGGAAATGTGTTATTTTTTGTGATATAATAGTTTTTGTTTTCACAATATAGTTTATATTTGCTCAAAGTCAAATTGGACCTTTGTGCTTCGTCCTGCTCTACATATATACTTTTTATTAAATTTACGGTAATTAATCGAATGTCACTTGAAACTTTTCAAAGAACAAGTCAAAGTAGAAATACTTAATTCATTTTATATCTCTCCTCGCAGTTTGAAATTGTTTATAAGCTCAACAGTATTATTTACAATTATTCACAAAATCCATAATCCAAAAAGAATCAAAGACTTGAAACGTAATCAATAAGTGTATTGACAAAATATAGGCAAAGTAATGGGGTTTATTGTTTTTATAATACCTCATTGTATATATCGTTCAAACAACACATCCCTATACACTTAAAGTATTAATATTTTTGATTCTCTAGAAATTATTTAGAATATACCTTACTTAGCAAAACAACGTTTGCCGGGTCAGCTAGTATATATATATATATATATATATATATATATATATATATTAATTTGTTTATGCGGAAATAGATATCAGTAAATAGATATCAGACAGTTCCTTTAAAAATGTAATCTTTAAATTATTAATGATATAAATATATGTATATATATATATATATATATATATATATATATATATATATATATCTTGATAGTTATTTCGGCGTTGAAACATATTTCAAAGTAACTAGCAGCCCATTCGTCGAAATAAAAAAGGTATAAAGGTATAAAGGTATAATTTTTTTTTCTAATATGTTATAAGTTTAATTTTTTAAAATAAATTTTTTTGAGTGTTTTTGTCCTGTGGTGTGTATAATGTTTCTCTATGTTATAATTAATCTATATTGGTGTTATATTAGTAAATAAAATTTTCAAACTGTTGTAGTTGCTGAATGATGACACGCATTTTGTGTCGAAACGTATAAATAAAAGTTTTTAATACTTTATACCGTTTTTATTTCGACGAATGGCCTGCTAGTTACTTTGAAATATATATATATATATATATATATATATATATTAGGGTGGGCCGAATCATTATAGAAGTAAAATTAAGCGATATGGGCACCTTTTCATATGAAATATATGTGTTATTTAAATGAATTTTGACTTCAAAACCATATATCGCAAATAACTCTTTAGCCAGCGAAATTTTCAATAAAATAATGTTTTTAATAAGTTAATATATTAATTTAGGCATGTGAATAATTCAAATTGTGAGTTATATTTTGATTGATAGTTTGTACGGGGGTTTTTAAATCGGGTTTAGTTTGTTGTTATTTATTTCCATCAGAGTGCGCTAGTATTTTTTTATAATAATTCTCGAAGTTTCGAAAAGGATATATTAATGTGAAAAATTGGCATAAATCTTCATTCAGTTCTCCAGTTAGACGTGAAGTATCAATGGCGAATTCTTATTTAAATTCCGGCGCAAGTGCCAGTAATTTGAATCATATGCGCTCGCATGATCAAATTACATTTGGGGAAGCAAAAGAATTTACTGGAATAAATCTTCCGACAAGTATGGAAATTATCAGGTATTATTTTTATTTGGCCGAAATATCAAAAAAACAAAATAAAATGTTTTCATATAAAACATTTACTCCAAATGTGGTAACGAAATTGATTCAGACATGGGAAAAAATTGATATTCCAATTATGGAGAAACGAAGTATCGCTAGAAAATTGAACCGATTGATTGATAAATATAAAAGTACAAATAAAAGCAAGTCTACCCAAGCATCATTTCAGGAGTTTGTAGAATCCACGAAAGAATTATTTTATATTGGAAAATGCAAATGTGATTTGCGAAGATTACTGTGTTCCTATGGACTGATCCCAGAACATTTACAAGCGTTTATGATGGATCAACATAATGAGAGGAAATCTACGATACCAGAACATATTATAAAAATTGAAGATGAAGTATCAGAATCTACAATAACTAGCAATATTACTCCAGGTGAGACATATACTCCAGATGTTGATTTTGATTCTAAAAGCAGTTCGGAAAGTTCACAAAATACCTCTCATATAAAACGTGGTCCATATAGTCGAAGATATAAGGCTCCAAGCTATGCCTTAATGTGCGACAGATTTGCAATTTCTGATAGAGTTGGTTCTGGCGTGGTGACGGCAATCCTGCGTGACCTGGGCATAACGGATGATTGGGGCAATCCTGTCATTATGGATAAAAATAAAAGCGTTCGCGAGAAGCAGAAAAATAGGCAAGCTCTACACAAACGATATGATTCTTCTGAATTAATAGCATTTTCATTCGACGGCCGAAAAAATGATTCTATTACCATGGAAAAAATCGATAAGAAGTTTTACCCACGAATGATTAAAGAAGCGCATTTAGTTATTTTAAAGGAACCGAATGGCCAATTGTTGGGTTACACAAAATTGGAAAATGAAGATTCGGAAAGTAAAGTAATAAAATTGAACGAGTTTTTCGCCGATAAAGGAATAGCTCTCGATTCTTTGATAGGCATATGTTGCGATGGTGAACCAGCAAATACAGGCGTGAAAAATGGTATTTTACGTCGATTTGAAATTCAGTTAAACAGGCCACTGCATTGGTTTGTGTGTCTTCTCCACTTTAACGAACTTCCACTTCGCCATTTATTTAACTATTTGGAAAAATCATTGACCACTGGACCACGAACAAAAACTGGAATATTAAGCAAACAAATTGAAACATGCAAAAATATACCGGTGAGTTATAACATATTTACTATTTTTTAATACCCTATGTTCAAATTCAATATAATTTATTTTTTCCTATATACTTCCAGCCGGTAAAAGACTTTGAAACAATCCCACTTGAAAATTTGGCTGATATAAGTCCTGCTGAATCGACAACTGACTCAAGTTATTTAATAAAAATAGCTAAAGCAGTTGCTTCTGGAGAAGTATCGACAGGCTTAGCTAACATGAAACCAGGGCCAATAGCACATTCCCGTTGGCTCACGAAGGCTAGTAGGTTACTTCGGTTATATGTAACTACTAATAAGCCATCCAAAAATTTGAAAATTCTGGCAAACTACGTAATGAAAGTATATATTCCAATGTACTTTAACATTAAATATTACAACTCTGTGGTGTATGGTAGTATATTATTTTATATGGACGCAATATTTAGACTCGAATTTAAGACAAATTGTGAACAATGTTGCTAAAGAAAACGCATACTATGCTCACTCGGAAAATATTTTATTAGCAATGTTGTTTGATAATAAAAAGGAAATACGAGATTCAGCTATAAGAAAAATCTTATATTACCGTAATAATGTGGAAGACCTGACGCAATTGAGAGATTACAAAACACCCGAAATAAATTTCGAATGCACCGACTATACTAATATGATAGATATGGATGATTATTCAAATATATCCGAACCAGCCTTTACGCTAAATATTCCTCATGAACATCTAGTACAATATCTACAAAGCAATGAGTGTCCATGGAGTGACCCTAAAATTCCGGTCCACATTCAGGGAACTAAGAGACATGTTCAATTACTGGCTAATGTATCGAAACGCGTATTAGAGCAAAATCGCGAAGGTGTTATGACAGCGACACTACTATCTCGTGAAAAGCATCCTCGACTGGAAAGCAAGCAAGATTTCAGATATTAATTTATTTAAATTGTATTAGCTAAATGTAAGAAATTTTATTTTAAATAAAAATGTAACTTAAAGAAATAAAAATGTTTTATTTAAACCATGTCATGTAAATAAATAATAGAATAAATATATGTCATTCCTAAAAACCCAAAAAACAATATTTTTCTACAAAAGTAGTTTGACCTGTTTCGATGCATGATTCTAGGTTAGGCTTACTCGCAAATGTCCCCTAGAAGTTTACTTGATGTAGTCTGATGTACCCGTAAGTTACTGATTTCAAAAAGCCGGAAAATGTTTTTTAACCTGTTTCGATGCATGATTCTAGGTTAGGCTTACTCGCAAATGTCCCCTAGAAGTTTACTTGATGTAGTCTGATGTACCCGTAAGTTACTGATTTCAAAAAGCCGGAAAATGTTTTTAACCTGTTTCGATGCATGATTCTAGGTTAGGCTTACTCGCAAATGTCCCCTAGAAGTTTACTTGATGTAGTCTGATGTACCAGTAAGTTACTGATTTCAAAAAGCCGGAAAATGTTTTTAACCTGTTTCGATGCATGATTCTAGGTTAGGCTTACTCGCAAATGTTCCCTAGAAGTTTACTTGATGTAGTCTGATGTACCCGTAAGTTACTGATTTCAAAAAGCCGGAAAATGTTTTTAACCTGTTTCGATGCATGATTCTAGGTTAGGCTTACTCGCAAATGTCCCCTAGAAGTTTACTTGATGTAGTCTGATGTACCCGTAAGTTACTGATTTCAAAAAGCCGGAAAATGTTTTTAACCTGTTTCGATGCATGATTCTAGGTTAGGCTTACCCGCAAATGTCCCCTAGAAGTTTACTTGATGTAGTCTGATGTACCCGTAAGTTACTGATTTCAAAAAGCCGGAAAATGTTTTTAACCTGTTTCGATGCATGATTCTAGGTTAGGCTTACTCGCAAATGTCCCCTAGAAGTTTACTTGATGTAGTCTGATGTACCCGTAAGTTACTGATTTCAAAAAGCCGGAAAATGTTTTTAACCTGTTTCGATGCATGATTCTAGGTTAGGCTTACTCGCAAATGTCCCCTAGAAGTTTACTTGATGTAGTCTGATGTACCCGTAAGTTACTGATTTCAAAAAGCCGGAAAATGTTTTTAACCTGTTTCGATGCATGATTCTAGGTTAGGCTTACTCGCAAATGTCCCCTAGAAGTTTACTTGATGTAGTCTGATGTACCCGTAAGTTACTGATTTCAAAAGCCGGAAAATGTTTTTAACCTGTTTCGATGCATGATTCTAGGTTAGGCTTACTCGCAAATGTCCCCTAGAAGTTTACTTGATGTAGTCTGATGTACCCGTAAGTTACTGATTTCAAAAAGCCGGAAAATGTTTTTAACCTGTTTCGATGCATGATTCTAGGTTAGGCTTACTCGCAAATGTCCCCTAGAAGTTTACTTGATGTAGTCTGATGTACCCGTAAGTTACTGATTTCAAAAAGCCGGAAAATGTTTTTAACCTGTTTCGATGCATGATTCTAGGTTAGGCTTACTCGCAAATGTCCCCTAGAAGTTTACTTGATGTAGTCTGATGTACCCGTAAGTTACTGATTTCAAAAAGCCGGAAAATGTTTTTAACCTGTTTCGATGCATGATTCTAGGTTAGGCTTACTCGCAAATGTCCCCTAGAAGTTTACTTGATGTAGTCTGATGTACCCGTAAGTTACTGATTTCAAAAAGCCGGAAAATGTTTTTAACCTGTTTCGATGCATGATTCTAGGTTAGGCTTACTCGCAAATGTCCCCTAGAAGTTTACTTGATGCAGTCTGATGTACCCGTAAGTTACTGATTTCAAAAAGCCGGAAAATGTTTTTAACCTCTTTCGATGCATGATTCTAGGTTAGGTTTACTCGCAAATGTCCCCTAGAAGTTTACTTGATGTAGTCTTATGTACCCGTAAGTTACTGATTTCAAAAAGCCGGAAAATGTTTTTAACCTGTTTCGATGCATGATTCTAGGTTAGGCTCACTCGCAAATGTCCCCTAGAAGTTTACTTGATGTAGTCTGATGTACCCGTAAGTTACTGATTTCAAAAAGCCGGAAATGTTTTTAACCTGTTTCGATGCATGATTCTAGGTTAGGCTTACTCGCAAATGTCCCCTAGAAGTTTACTTGATGTAGTCTGATGTACCCGTAAGTTACTGATTTCAAAAAGCCGGAAAATGTTTTTAACCTGTTTCGATGCATGATTCTAGGTTAGGCTTACTCGCAAATGTCCCCTAGAAGTTTACTTGATGTAGTCTGATGTACCCGTAAGTTACTGATTTCAAAAAGCCGGAAAATGTTTTTAACCTGTTTCGATGCATGATTCTAGGTTAGGCTTACTCGCAAATGTCCCCTAGAAGTTTACTTGATGTAGTCTGATGTACCCGTAAGTTACTGATTTCAAAAAGCCGGAAAATGTTTTTAACCTGTTTCGATGCATGATTCTAGGTTAGGCTTACTCGCAAATGTCCCCTAGAAGTTTACTTGATGTAGTCTGATGTACCCGTAAGTTACTGATTTCAAAAAGCCGGAAAATGTTTTTAACCTGTTTCGATGCATGATTCTAGGTTAGGCTTACTCGCAAATGTCCCCTAGAAGTTTACTTGATGTAGTCTGATGTACCCGTAAGTTACTGATTTCAAAAAGCCGGAAAATGTTTTTAAACTGTTTCGATGCATGATTCTAGGTTAGGCTTACTCGCAAATGTCCCCTAGAAGTTTACTTGATGTAGTCTGATGTACCCGTAAGTTACTGATTTCAAAAAGCCGGAAAATGTTTTTAACCTGTTTCGATGCATGATTCTAGGTTAGGCTTACTCGCAAATGTCCCCTAGAAGTTTACTTGATGTAGTCTGATGTACCCGTAAGTTACTGATTTCAAAAAGCCGGAAATGTTTTTAACCTGTTTCGATGCATGATTCTAGGTTAGGCTTACTCGCAAATGTCCCCTAGAAGTTTACTTGATGTAGTCTGATGTACCCGTAAGTTACTGATTTCAAAAAGCCGGAAAATGTTTTTAACCTGTTTCGATGCATGATTCTAGGTTAGGCTTACTCGCAAATGTCCCCTAGA
>NW_020536295.1:22797-53700 GCF_003426905.1 Ctenocephalides felis | reverse complement strand
TGTTCATACATATCATAAAATAATTGTAACTTCAAAAAATATACGTAAGTTTGTGCTTTAAATTTATTTTTTTTTGTATACCTTGCGTTAGGTAAGTTTTCAAATAATTATTAAAAAGTTATTAAAAAATTGATAACAAAATCAAATAAAAAGACACGATCAATATTATATATTATATTATTTCATTTGCAATCAATTAAAATACAGTTGCTTGATAGTAAAAGAAAATGTTAAAATTTATAAACCCTTTTAATAAAACTTGAAAATAATTCCAACTAAAACGTGGTTAATACTAAAACTCACATAATAGGTAGTATTTCATATATTTATTACATTGCAAATTTAATTACAGATTATGAAAAATTATTTATATATTGAAAAATGTCATGGTAAACAATTATTATTTTAGTTAAATTAATAAATGTGATTTTGTAAAAAAATATTATGGATACAAATATATTCAAATATTTCATATATTTATTACATTGCAAATTTAATTACAGATTATGAAAAATTATTTATATATTGAATAATTTATGGTAAACAATTATTAATTTAGTTAAATTAATGAATGTGATTTGCAAAAAAAGATTATGGATACAAATATAAAAAATGACCAATTTAAAGAAATATGTAAATATTATTAACATTATGTTATAATTATGATAATATGAAATTTACCGCAAAATCATGAAATGCAAATATTGATTACAATTTTTGAACAAAGTAATATAAAAATAGATTTTTTTAATCATATAGTATTAGAAGATGTATTCTTCTATAGCCAAGACTTTGTTATTCTATGAACAAATATTTGTGATCATTCTATCGTGTCAATATATATGGCCATTCATGGAACTATAATTATCTTTACATTAGGTATAAAATAATAAGTAATAAATTAAATAATATTTTTGTACAACTATATTATTAAAGTACAATTCAATTAAAATTGAAACTTACCTGACCACCATCGTCTTCATCGTACGTGAACTATGCCATCGAGAATTACTTTTTTTAAAGATTCTGTAAAAAAAATATAAATTAAAATTAATTATAATTTCGTGGTTCTTAAAAATTAGTTGGAAATAAATGCAATTGCAAAAAATCAGTAATATAATGGTTTTAATATAATCATGACCCGCCGAGGTGTAAGGTAACAGAATAACACCGTACTTCACGACGAGACCGGAGCCGTTAATTAAATGATAAGCGATGCGGATTTCTGATGCTGGTCTCTAGTCTAGTATTTATATTGTATTAGTATACAGGGTATTACATTTTCATATGATATGCCATATGCAACCTTAGTATGTCGGCATATATTTCTTATTTGTTCTGTAATAATAATGTAATGTAAGTACCTGTCAATGATAATCCTAGATGTGACATTTTGCTTTGAGGCAAGTGTAAATAATTGACTCAGTTAGACTTGAGGTTTCTAAATATATAAAAATTTTAAAAAGTTTATTTGGAAATTTTTTTTTTCACTAAAACCGCGGTTCGTGATTTTAAATACATTTTTATAATTCAACAACTTTTTATAGAAATTTAGGATGTTTGTTTGGACTATAATATACCCAACGCCGAAAAATTTTTTTTATTTAATTCACAATAATGGCCCGGCTGGCAGGAACGCTAATTGATTTTGCAAACGGATTTTAAACTTCCAAATCCAATTTGACTTGATTTGAGCAATTATATTGTGAAAACCAAACCAATTATATCACAACAAATAACAAATATTAAACGAACAACTATCTGTGTATGTTCTGTACAACTCCCAAATAATGTATTATTGTATAAATGTGTTACTGTTTTTCAACAATTTATTACTTTTTTAACCCTATAAGGGTGCTAAAAAGGGACATTCAGGGGACAAACAGGTTCATTGTTTTATTTTTAATATTAAAGGACGAAATGATAGCTACATTATTCAAAGAGTGCAAAATATAAATTTCATGGTTGCATTTTTTGCAGGGATAACACTTTATATAACATTGATCTGGTATTATAGGTATATATTCAGCAGAAATAAAAATCAGCAGAGTTGGAATAACTATTTATTTAATTTATCTATTGGAAAATAGCTTTATTTTACTTATTTACTGTTTTTTATTGTTTACGCCGTTGCTAGGGTAAAGGTTTAGTTGTCCCTTTTTACCCCACATTTGTATATGCTCTTATAAAAGTTATAAAAAAACTGTTGAATCTAACTTAAAATTAACAATACATATTATAAAACAATTAAATCACGTATACTTCAAAATTATAGTAAAGTCTCGTAAATTAAACAACAGTATTCACAGCTAAAAAAATTAACAACGAAATTAAATACATTTGTTATGGATTTTCAAACAATGCTGTTTATCTCCTGATTGCGTTGTAAAAATTCATGCAATGGCTGATTATACATCCTATTTCCTCTACTTTAAAGTATTGTTGTTAAAAAAAATTCTTAACTTGTTTCTGAAATATCGGTGGTCCGCTCCGCCCTATGTACATTATTTTTTCTTGTTTCTGTACTTTCATTTCGATGCGACAATTCAGAATGTTTTAAAATGTTTAGAACACATAATTTTAGAAAGTCCAATTTTCTGTCCTTTAGGCATTATTAAGCACAACTAAGTTTTTTTTAACTAATAGTTTTTATTTATATCGTTACCACTATCAAGCTTGATATAAATTTACCATGTTATTGTCTAGAAGTTATTATATGTGAAACTCGTTAATTTTTTTAAAAAAAATAAGTATTTTATTAATTTAAATGAAGGACGATTTTTAGGCTGATTGATTTTCCATGAGTGCGATCTGTCTGCATTTTTGTTCGCCGTCCGGAGTTTCCGGTGTTTCTATTTCTCACGATACTGCGCGCATATTTCATGTTATGCGCATGTTTGCAGTAATCAGTGAGAAGACTCGCGGGCGTCGTTTTGCCCCTCGGGCCTGACACGTCTTTCTGTACTGTATGAATGATGGCCGAATCTCTCAAACGTTACCTTTTATTTACTGTCGCACTATAAAATTATTTCTAAAACGCTCGCTGTTATTTTTTATTTGTAGACATACGATACATAAAAAACAATATATTGTTTAAATAAATATTAGATCAAAGTCCAACTATTTAAGTCAATTTATTTGTTGTTACTTGGTTTGTACGAATCGATTCTTACCAGCTATATACCTCGGTGCATAACTATAACCAATGTAGAACGGATGAATCTCTTATTATTTTTTTTTTTTTTTTTTAATTTATTGGCCTCCGCTTTACAGCATTTTGGCCACCTACATTATTCATATTATTTTTCATCATATTCTATACAATTCTTACATTTATATTTCTCATACATTCATCATATATATATATACTATCTCTTTTTATATCCTAAAATTCCATTCAATTTAGTTTCTACCGATTTTCATTCTTCTTTTTGTTTCTCAATATGTTCTTCTTATCTTCTAAACTAAACTTTTTTTTTCCTTCTTACTTCTAATACAATTTTTCTTGTATTCTACAAATTAACAATTCTTAATCTAGATTAATATTTTATATTTTAATTCTGGTATTACTAGAGATTCGAACCGAATTCCTCCTGCGTGTGAGTCGAGAACGCCACTGAGTGAGTTATTCCTGCCACAATCTCTTAAATTATCGTTCTTCTATTCTTCAAAATTATTTCACACATCAAAATAATTTCTGCACGTTGGCTTTTCTATAATTAATTGATATTATAAGAAACAAAAATTAAAATGCTGTTCATACATATATTGCCACCCTGTTTTTTTCCTAAAATATTCTTGAAAAGTTCTTGATAAATTTTAGTTATTATTGTTGCGATTTTGCTTTTTTTTAATTTTTGTTATCATCCATAACTTTTTCTTAAAATATTCTTGCAATTACGGTACGGGAGCAGTGAGTTAGCGATTATTTTCAGATTTTTTACTTTTTACTCGACTATCAAAAATTTTACAATTTTACAATCCTGATGAAATGCGGGAACTTTTGATAGAAATTGCCAATACACCTCAGTGTAGTTTTCTGAAGGAGAGCTTCTTAGAATCGATATATTTTGAAAGTTCAAATGAACAAAATAAAAACTAGTGGTGCGCATGGCATGCGCCTTAAGGCAAATTTCTGAAACTCCCGTACCGTAATTGAACATTCTAGGATTGTAAATAATCAATAATCTTTGAAATCTATGCAATAATTAATTACAATTGTTCTATATATTTTCAAACAGATTATTAATAACAAACACTGTAAATTTATAAGTGCTTATTAAATTGAGCGACAAACGTATTTTACAAACAACTTATGTGTATGTTCACAACAATTTTTTTTTAATTGGGTTTTTGATAATTTTGATTTTTTTCAGAATTTTAGTTCGATTTTTTTTAATGTTTGAAAAATTCAATTTTCTTCAGTTTTTGATATTTTTTTTAATTTAATTTTTTTTTTAAAAGTATGAAAAATTTCTAAAATTTGATTTTTTGAAAATTTTGTTTTTTTTTAATTTTCAAAATTACGAATTTTTTTGCAAAAGCATTTGCACATAGTCTACACATTTAAAAGGTTTTTTGAATTAATCTAATCAAACGAAACTCTCAAAAACTGCATGATCTTTTTTACACCCTTTGCGCTCAATTCCTCCAAAACAGCCTTTTGCAAATCGGTTATTCCATATTGTCGAAAATATAGAAGACATTTGAACCATATACGAAACCCAAAAAAATGACACACAATGTGGACATAATATTAAAATCTCTATAAATTATCTGATAATTAGATGTGCATATGTCTAATGAACATTTTTGATCGCCAAATGGCATTTTTTCAACTTTTTTTCATTTAGAGTTCATATCCGCTAAACCTGCTTTTCCAAAAATTTAAACAGTTCTTCGTTTAGTCAAAACAAATAAAATGTTTTTTTTTTAAATATCAAATGGGACTCTCCGTTCTCTCAAAAACTGAATTACGAGTTTTGGCCTTTTTTGTCGTGTTACTTGGAAACGGCTTGACCTGCCTTTGCCAAAAACTAATCAGCACGTATCGTTATCAATACAAATCGAAAGTTTTTTGAATTATTCAAATCGGTTGATTTGTGTTTCCAAAATCGTCGACAAAAATTTGTATACGCGCCCACACACACACACACATATATTTATTTTTTCTAACAATAAGGTATGTCACAATGATATATAAAAATTTTCATTTTCGATTTTTGTTGCTATTACTATAACTTACCCTACAGTAAGTTAATTAAACGAAAAATGTTTACAGTTTTACCAAAGCTCTAAGTTGTACTTAAAAGCTAACAATTTTGAAACTACACAATTTTTTTTTATTTCTTTTTCATGACAGTTACTATCAATACTATACCCTGTTTTACCTTGACGTGGAGTTCTGAGACACCCTGTATATAAATGTCGCGATTTTTTTCAGAAGAATATGCAAAACAAAATATCAACTTCCAAAAACAAAAATTGACCACAATTTTCAAAATTTTGTATACATTTATGTTAATCAACACTAAAAATGATGTGACTAGAAAAGCGTCTTTGACATAAGAATTCATACTTAATATTTAACTCACATTTATTTGTTGAGCTTCATTGGAAATAGCTCAGATTTTTATAACACTACTTATTATTTCAAATACACTACTTTAGGCAAGTACTAAAGAAAAACATTCCTGCCATTGTGAATGTTTTTGCAGTCATCCAATTATATAAAAGTCAACAAGAAGTAGCTCCGTTTTACGTTCAATAGATTTTTACGCTTCGTGCAAATTGCAAGTGCTCGTTATATTATTAAAGATGCTAACAATGACTACAGTTTAACATAAACACAATTTACATCCATAAGCCGCCGTGAAACAGTTCGATTCATAATAAAATCTAGACTTCTGAAACGGCCGCGAACGCCTTTTAATACTATAATACTGTTTTTTACACCTGCATAACTTTACATGTAAACTGCGCAAAATTACAGGGCACGTCTCGTTGTATTTCTTTGGACTTTATGCGTTATATTCCAAATAGTAAAGAGTACCCATAACTGACGTATAAACTAGTTGAGTTACGATCGAACGTGCGAGACGCGCTTGTGTCCGAGTTACAGACGCAATCGGTTTGCCCGATTCTGAGACTACCACTGTTTAAAAGCGACTAATGTGTAATGTGACGTGGTACGCTTACACTTATTGTTAAACAAATCGAAAACCGTAATGTCTGGCGAATTAATTGAATTTTTTTAAATAGAGTAAATCTGGATTCAATGGTCCGCGGCTGAAAAGGTCCACCACCAATAACTCCAAAACTAGTAATGTTAGAAATATTGGAAAGTAGAGGGAAAAATATGTATAAACAGCCATCATCTTAATTCTTGCGATATCACTATCAGGACATAAACGACAATGTTCGAAAATCCATAACAAAAGTATTTTCTTTCGTTGTTTGTTTTTGTGGTTGTGGGCACTGTTGTTTAGTTTACGAAACCTTAATAAATTTTTTAATTATTTGTTATTTAATTGTTTCATACGATGTATTATTAATGTTATTCTTAAGTAAGATTCAACAGTTTTCTTAGATAAAACTTCTGTAAAATTGAACTTTTTCCTTAGCAAAGATGTGAACAATAAAAAATAGAAAATAAAAAGTAAATTAAGCTAAAAAAATTTACAAGAGAAAAATTATATAAATAATTATTTCAACTGTGCTGATAACACCAGACAAAATACCAGTTTCAGATCTACATACCTTTTATTAACTTCTCGTAGGGTATAAGTTATAGTAATGAGCCGAAAATCGAAAACGAAATATTTTGCATATCTTCACGTTTGAGAGGTTTCTGAACACCTCACAAAAAATGTGTGTGTGGAGACGATATTTTGTCGACGAACCGATTTGAAAAATTCAAAAAACAATTGAGTTTTATTGATAGGGAGATGTGCTAATTAGTTTTTAGCAAAAGCGGTATTTGAGAGTACTAAGCATCCGATTTGAATGATTTAAAAAGCATTCTGCTTGTGTTGACAAAACGACTACTTATGGGGATTTTTTTTTTTATTTTTTTTTTCATTTTTTTTTATTTTCAAAATTTTAATAATAAAAAATTTTAAAATTTGGATTTTAATTCTAATATTAGCTAAAGTTCTAAACATCACTTATATACTTCAAATAAATAATTTTAAGTTTGTCATTCAGTTTATATAATTCTTATACTAATTAGACAATGACCTTTATTTTAAATCCAATTGATCAAGTTTTGTTTATTTACTTTTCATACAAACGTATATAAACGTCCTCGTTCAATTTATAAGTTTTTATATTTTGTCTATAAAATACGAATAATGAACGATGTTAAAGTACCTATAATAATCTATTTGAAAACATTTAATATTTCTTGAATATTTTGTTACGGTACGAGAAGTTCCAGCAATTTGCCTTAAGGCACTATGCCATACACCACTAGTTTATATTTTGCATTGGTTGAATCATTAAGTTGATATTTCATAAAATTTCTTTAAAATTATAAATAACATGAGTATTCATGCTTTCTAAGTTGCATCCCAAATATTATGTATATCTACACGCATGCTTCTATAAGTAAAATGTCAATAATTGTGCATATATACTGATCATCCCTGAGATGAACTAGACGAAGAGACGTCCTTGTCGCCTGCCCTGCTTAGTCTATTTTTATTAGTAGACTCTACATTTAAAATAATTTTGTTTAACCTATTTTTGCCTACAACATAAGTACAAACGTTTTGATTTTGCCATTAGTTTGGTTGTGAAGAGATAAAAATCGGAATTTTTATCAAAAATATTTGTCCAGGAATATAATTAAAGGTAATAATAATAGCCCTCTCGTATGAATCAATCGATCTTGAACAAAAACAAAATATTGTAAACCCCAAGCACAGCCTTCTTTACCATTGATTGAAATTTAAAATCTGTTCAAATCTTCTTCAATACAACACTGGTTTTAATGATATTTCTGTGTTATTTAATGTGTTTTACGTTAGAAATAGGTGCGTTCGTTCCTACGGGCAGGGACTATGATATATAGCGCTACTACTGTACACAATCTGCATTCCCCCGATGGGGCTTGTTAGGTAAATGTCCAGCAGAGCGCAAAAGGCCGATGCCACAGCACGTTGTGTCAGACCGATTTGCACTATGGCATCGGTTATTATAGAAAGGGGGCTGGGCGGAGGTCAACTGTGAAATATTAATTTTATAATTTCGATTTATAAAATTTATTATAAAAAATGATTCAGTTGAAATAGAATACGAATTATCTATACTCAACTTAAGTCTCAATTTGCACCAATTCAATTTAAATGTAATCAGCATCAGATTAAGTTGGCATTTACATGACTATCAATACCAAACCATGTCAGATTTGGGCGTCCTGTGAACATTTACATATGGCATGCATTGCAGTTATCTACTCATATACCACATACTCCACACTCACAATTAGTTTTTACACTAAAAATTCTCTAGAAATAATTTTTATGCCAAAACAATCAGGTCAGCTAGAAAATGTCTAAATTTTGTTTATCATATTGATCAATTAATTTACATAATATTGCTTTGTATTGCTAATGTTAAGTTCTTGTACACACTTCAACACAGTACCGAGGCATAAACGCTCGCCATGACTATTGGTTCCATTAAAAAAAAACGATTATGAAATTTGGACTATCTACAATGCGACAGCATACATTTTTAAAGCTAAGAAAATAAATTTGCGACCTTTTGTAAAATCGTCATTAAAAAAATCATATCTCCGTGAATTTTAGCGATAACTAAATTTTTCTTCCACGAAAATAACAAGCAGATTTAACTCTAAAGGTGACGTTGAGGGCCAGAAGACCTCACATGTACGGAAACGGTTAAATGTGTAATTTTTACACTATTCGTTTACACGTTGAATTCCTTCAAAATTGTCGAATGATTTTAATAATATTACGTGAAAATAACTGTCTAACTTTTACTATCACCCACTTGTAAAAAAGCAGTTTGTTTTATTTTTTCTACTAGTAATGAAATTCATCTTTTATTACAGTTATTTCATTAGAATGCAATGAAACCTAAGCATAATAAAAACAATCCGAACTTCAAAATAGCTTAGAAAATAAATTGTTAGATAGAAAATTCATAACAATTGTAATTGTAATAGCATGTAAAAATGTTAATATTAATGAAAATATTAATTGTCTAGGTATTAATAAGTAAAAATCGATTCTGTTTTCCTTTTTGTGTTGATCGATTATATTTATGGTATAATGAAAAATAATGAAGGTAATTGTGCATCTTGGCTGGATATCAAAATATAATAAGGCAGTAATTTAATTTTTCAAGTTTGTTTTAAATTATTGTTTGACATCAAATGAGTATCTTTTCGTTTGGACACTTAAAACTAATCGACGTGTATCATATATAACGAATTTCATCTCCTATCGTCAAAATCTCCCATCATTTAATTATATTTAACAATTAAATTACATTATTTTTATTCACTTTCAGTCATTTTAACTTTATTAATATTTTTATTGATATTACTATTACTTTATTCACCTTTACCACTGATTTGCTTAATGTATTCTAATTATAGAGTGAAAGTACTATTTATAATTAATAAATTTAAAATACAATGGACGATAATATTTTCATATACATGCTGCGCTTGTGATTGCATATGCTTATTCTTTACTTTTCTGATATTTTTAATATTTTAATTAAGGTATTGCAGTAATCTTATGGATACGAGATAATTTAATTGCCGCCGTCTTTCACTTACATAAATAAAGAAAATTAATAATGCGATAAAAACAGTTGTTAAAATTATGTTATTCACCTTCAATTTCATTAGCTTAATAGATTCGACATTTACTAAATTATATTATCTCGAATCTATAATTAATAATCAGGCATTCACCTAATCAGTTTGCTAGTTGCAGCGGAAGATATACATATTTGCCGATTGCTTAGGTAAAGTTATTGCTCAATATTGCCTTTGATGATATATTTTTTGTTTTTTTTTAAGACTTTATTCATTTAATATAAAAAATAGGGTAGGGCGGAGCAGAGAGTTTTAATTTGATTTTGAGCAATTATGAAAACTAAACCAAATAATTATTATCACAAGAAGTAACACATATCAAACTCCGAGCTAATTTATAATTGTAAAATTGTTTTCCTGTTTTTGGAAAATTTGTCACCTGGTCCTTATTACCCCATAGGCGGGATAAAATGTGACAGCAAAAGGGCAAACAAGCCCAATGTCTTATTTTTAAAAGATTTTACGAAGTAATACCTACATTATTAAATCAATGCTATTCATAGATACATTTTTTACAGAAATAGCACTGTATATAACCTTGATCTGGTATTTTGTCAGAATATTTATTTAATTTATTTCTTACAGAATTGCTTTTTTTATTTAATTTACTTTTGTGTTTACTATATATTTGTTTTATGGTTTACATATTTGCCAAGGTAAAATTCCAGTTGGATCTTTTCACCCCACCCAGGTATAAGCTTTTATAGAGCTTAAACATCTGTCGGAAACTTACAATTAACAATACATCTTATAAAACAATTAAATAACGTGTATTTTAAAATTATATTAAAGTCTCTTAAATTAAACAACAGTACTCACAACCAAAAAACTAACAACGAAAGAACATACTTCTGTTATGGATTTTCTCCCGATAGCAACGTCGTAAGAATCAAAGTGGTGGCTGGTTATACAACTGTTTCCTTCTATTTTAAAATATTGTTGTTGAAAAATAATTAACTTACTTGCTTTTGAGATATCGGTGGCGGATCTTTTTACCCGCGGACCTTTAAGCCCCGCTTCTACTCTACATTGTCAATTTGTTTTTACATTTCCACATGAATTAGATAAAACATGTATGTGAATTCTACAACATTATAAACATGACTATTGCCAAAATAAATAAAATTAATATTAATTCTGTCACAAAAATGTTACTGATTTTATAATTAATTTTGAATTGTTTATGTGGAAACAATAAAGGAATAAGAACAATTAAGACAGGATCTTTCGTTTGTATGAGCTTATTTTTATCAATTTTAATTATATTTTTATAAAATTATAATAAATGGCATAATTTACATATAAAGTAAACTATATTCTGTTTAGTTTTTCATTTCAACTATACATTCAATTTTTCTTTAAACCACATTGCACTACAGGTAATTTTGGTCGATACGTCTTTTCAATTCGTTAAATGGTCGATCCAATTTGCTTTTACGAAACTTATTACAATAGACAATATAGGGGCTATTTTCGAATTTCTGACACACTTCACCGTATCGGGGTAGTGCCTGCTGCGCTCACCTATCATTATTTCCCAGGTTATGTATCTGTCATTTCTGCATAAACACCAGTAGCTTTTCGGGTGGTCTGTTTTTTGTGTGCGTTTCGGTTTATTATCAACTTTGTCACCTGCGATGCATCAAACTCGTGGGTGGTGGTCCCTCAGACTAATTAGACGCAGTGAGCGGTCACAAAAATCTCGAAAGCGTGGTCTCTGTTTGGCGTATTTAGGTAGTTCAGGTAGTTCAAGTATTTATTATGCAGTACCGTGTCAAAAATTCACTCAATGGTCCAAACTGAGATCGAAATGTTGGACCCCACACGTGTGTCCCGTTTTCAATTTTTTTTTTGTCGATAAATCCTAGATGTCAAAATATTGTACGTTTTGTACCTACAATGGCAAACAGAAGGATTTGAACGTCATGAAATGCTTGTCAAACGCTTTGATGCTGTTTTCTTGTTCAGCTCAGAAATTTAAATTCTCGATTCAACTTTTATCCACAAATGCGCTCGTAAAGCCGAGGTGTAAGTGTTTGTTTGTTTGCGGATTTGTATTATCGCTGAGTACTTTGTGAATAGGATCATATATCGATATTTTTACATTTCTGATCTTTTTGTCTACTCTGGAAATGAGATATCTGAAACGTTTGAAAATGCTGCTAGTGCAAAATGAATCAAAATACACTTCTTAATTTCGTACGCGTGGTTCTTGTATTTTTTTTTTGATGTTAGAACATATTGCCAGGCACTTAATTATGAATACATTTTTCAAACTGATTAGGAGAACTAGGGGAAGGCTATATGTAGTGGGAACTTAGCAACAGGCGTTTTTCATTAGGATCTTAAAAAATATTAAAATACTTTTTTTTGTCTCCATTGGCCTTGTCCCATAGTCTCATAGCTATCTATTCCGTATACTGTAAATCATTTTTGACTGGCAATATAAAATTGATCTATCAGTAAATTTTGATTTGAGTTATTATTATCGACTAATTTTAAATTTTTATATCTTATTTTGTTCAAAAATTTATCAATCTTTGATAATGATTAACAATTTTTGTGATTGGTAAATTGTTTAAGCAGATATCTTGAATAATGTAAAAAAATCAAACCTGGGGTTAATTGAAACAAAACTTTGGGCTAGTTGTAACATACGGATGGAATTTATAGTTAAGTAAGATGTGGGAAAATATAAATTTACAAGAGACACTATATCTTTTATTTGTATTATGATAATAATTGTAGTTCATGTTGATTCATGATAAAAAATTATATTATAAAAGACATTCTATATTTTATTTGTATTATTTATAGTTTCCGTTGTTTTATGAAATGAATGAATGAATGAATATGAAAGTCATATGCCTTAAAATGTCGTTACGACTTGCAGTGGTAGCCCCAAAGACGGGGTAAGTTGTAACAACGCATTTTTTCTAGAAAATGATTAATTGTAAAATAATGAACAACAGTTGTGGAATTATTTTTACTTGATTTGGTAGGATAATATTTAAAGTAACTGTACATTTTTATTTCGTAGAAATATTATCAACTGTTACAACTGTCCTTAGCTCCCCTATTTGTATCCGCTGAACTGTTTATTTAATTTCTTTATCTTCAAAAATTAATCACTAGATTTTGATTCAAACTCGGAAGCAAACCTTGTGGATATAAAATATGGCGATAACATTAGAAGAGTTAAGGAGTAACAACACTGAAAAACCTAAAAAATATGTTTATTTTCAACAGTCTAAGAAAAAGTTTTATTTACCGTATATTTAAGTAACAAAAAGTCTCGACAATCATATTCGCAAGACATGTAGAGAATTTGAGGAGCTTTTCATCGCACTGCAAATTTGGATATTTACTTACCGTACTCTTTAAAAAAATTTCTTACATATAACAAATTCGAATTAAATGAATGCAAATTGTTGGAGGTGCTGCTTGCTGTTTTGAAAAATCATGTTTCGAGAAAAGTTGTGCAAATATAAAACAAGTGATTCTTAATTCAAATTATCTTCCTTATTTTTATTAGAGTGTATTTGCTCCACTTTATTATGAGAGGAATCATAATTTTACTGACTTATTTACGATTACATTAAAATTTAAAAGAAGGATTTTCAAAAGAAAGATGATAATTACTAATCATAAGGTTAGATGAACAAAATTATTCATTTAGACAAAGATATTACGACAATTATTTAAAAATATCAAAAAATACTAAAATTGGGTTATAATTCTCGAAGAATGTATTGCTAAGCCTGTAAAAATCTGGAATATTTGATAAATATTTTATGCTACTTACAAATAATAATATAATAGTTATAAATAAATAAACAAGTTTTTTTTTAAATTTTTTGTGTATTTAAAAGCTATAAGGCACAATGTACATAGGTTTCATTAAAATATTAATAAATATATATTTTATAATTACGGAGTTATACGAAAATATATAATATTACTTAACCTAAAATGTTTCACATTAATTTTATAATCTACTACAAAATAATAAATTCATAAACATTCTTCTTTTCGAATTATTTTTACAATAATTTCAAGAGGAATGTTATTTGCACTCATTTATACATGCGAAAATTTTAGACAGTTACACAAAATGAACTATGAAATTTTCTTTTTATAATATACTTGATTTGTATTTGTAATTATATTTTTGTTTTCTATTATAATTTGCGCATGCCCGATAAATTGTTAAATATATCAAATGTTTTGCATAATATTTTTATTTCTACAATATATAGAAATTTAAATTATATCATATATAACGTAATAACGTATTATAGCTTGGCAGACTAGAAGCTAGCTAAATATTTCTAATAGTAAGCGAGGATTCAGCCTAATCTAAATAAATACATATGAACTATAATAATTTACAGTAATACACTGTAGCTCACAAATTAAACGATAGTTCTTATTAATAAATTATTATTACATAAAAAGTGTTTACAATTGTATTTGATAAAAAACTGCGGTATGAAATATTAGTATTGAATTTAAAAATTATCAACATTTAAACATTTTTGGATCGTGGGAAATCACATTGACTGACAGAAGATAATCTGCTTTTCAAGTTTAAATAAATTGTAATAATACGTGACAAAAATACAAAGTATGCGTTTATTATTTTAGAACTTTTGAATGAATCACACTTCAAACAGAAATCAAAGACAAGAGCTTTTCTCACGACAGTGATTTCCGACATAATTTAAATATTTTATCTTTTGTAATCTGCTGTTGCTATTATACGACGTAAGATATATCACAACCGTCAGTATTAACGTACTCGTTTGCAAACGTACATTCATAAATTAGTGGTTTAGGGGTGAGAGATATATTTTCAAATTATCGATTTTTCAAATTAAAACAACGTATGGTGGCATCAATTTCGGAACAAACGATATGAATTAAAGCTAATAAAGCAATGTTTTCTTAAAGTTTACCTTGGTTAGGAGGATATATTTGCACTAACAGAATGTTACAACGCGCAACGCGCGATTATAACAATGCTTGGGTGGTTTTAAAAATTGCTTTCACTTTCTGAATAGCCAAAAAATTCAGATTGCGTGATTTTTATCAGGAAGATAGAAGTGGGTACGGTTGCGCCGGGGTACGGTAGTGACAGTCGCCGTAACAACTAATCTATACTGATTTTGAGATAAAATCCAAACGGAGAAAATGAAGTTTGTTTGTCCGAACAAGTTTCCATTACTGCATTGAGTCAGCTCTACATTAACACGATCTCTAGCTCGCATTGCTTTTATAGCTTTGATTCAATGATAATGTTGTGTTGTGTTACATATTTCTGATAATAAAAGTTGTTATAAACCATTTTGGTGTGCTCATAGCTATTGTTTTTTAAGCTATTTTAATGCCTGTCACAACCGTCTACACCCGAAAGATTTTACATTTTTCTTGTATGATCGGATTTTATGGCCAATTCATAGTATTCATTAAGGACAGGATTTTAGTATTTCCACGTACGCAAAGGTTTTTAATTATCATTTAATTTACTTTTTTTTTCAGATAACTGTCAAATACTAAAATTATTGCTGATCAAAAAAAGTGGCACAGCCGTACCCATTCACCCGTAAATATTTAAATTGATCCCTGTATTTTGATATTAAGAGTGTGTTTAAAAGTAGTGAAAATATTACCCATCCTTGTTATATAATATGTCTCCTATTTTTTCTCTCCTCATTATTGGCAAGCACATAAACGACATCAACGAGACGGGGTTCTGTTCCCGTCAAACCTGGCTCTCGCTTTGGCATTTTGTTAGCGCACCTTAAACTCTATTATTTTATTACATTAATTGCTCGTAAATGTTTACTGCGAGGATCGGTGAGCACTGCCTATATTACGCAGCAGGGCTTCTGATAGCCCCGCGTACGGCAACACTGTCACGGCCAATCTCGAGTGCTACGCGAATAGAACACCTTTAATTGAGCAGCTGTTCTCGGCCGAGAATATGATCATCTCGCGATTATTTTCTCACCCTTTCATCGCAACAATTGAATCAAATCGTAATGAAACGAAAAGTATCGAAATACGAATGCATGAATTGTTTTTATAGCATCTGTGGTAATCAACTTTTCCTACCATTGACTACTTTTTGACAAACCGATATTGCCGAATAATTTGATAAAAATATAAATTATATTAAATGAATAGACTGTCGTAAAATATTCTGTTTAAAGTGAGTTTACTTCAAATGTTCAAGGTCTAAGTTTTGAAACGATATAAAAATATTTATTTAATTTTTTTGGTAGTTGATGTTGGTGTCGGTGAAACTTCATTTAAACTACTCAATATTTAATTTATGTATTTAGATTGTCAACATTGTCTTAAGGAGGTATTCTGGTCTAGCAGCATGAATTTTATACAATGTAATTGAAAGGCTGTAAACATAAAGGAAAACAAAATTTTTACTAAATTATTTTGCAAGTTTGAGAATATGAAAAATAAATAATAATTAAAAATAGTCATAGTTTTAATTGTGAAAAGCACTTCAATATGATTTAAGTCCTCTAAATTGTCCGAAGTCGAAAAGATACATATTACCAATTTAGAACAATGTCGTTAATGTATGAACTACGGACAAGTTAATGTAATTGTTTCTTACAAACTAGGAGCTGCCTGGAGAATTTTTTTTTTTGCATTTTGTTTTTGATAGCCTAAAATTCGGGATTTGTGCATGATTTTAGTTCATACAGAAGAGAAATCTATAAAGAAGACCCTGTGAAAATTTCATGTAAATCGGTTCAGTAGAAGTTGATAAATCGTGGGTATCGTATTGTTTTGAGAAAAACGCGTTTAAAGTTTAGTATAGGAAAGTAGCGCAGGAAGATTATCGTCTAAAAACATCAATCTCTAAAAATAATTTAAATTTTGAAAATTTTTCTCGTACATGTATGCTTGGGTAGATAAACTTTGAAAGTAGCCCAAACAAATTCATTTGTTTTCAATTCTATTCCAAAATACTCCCTTAATGCATTTAATCATTTTTATAATGTTATATTACTTGCATTAGCTTTATAAACGTGATGTCTTTCGTAATTTATTCTTCACTAAATTTCTGCTATCTATAAGAATATTTTGGTCTATATCTATAAATCGTTATTTTATATAAATCAGTCAATTTCAACTTATGCATTTTGTTTAGGTCGAATGTGTCATTTCAATAATCTGCCGCATTTAATGAGCAAAGCGTTCCCATCCCTACATGAACATTGCGTCGTGTTGGCGTGGTCAGTTGTCCATTGATCATGACAATGACCGTCATCATTGAAGCGATTGGTAGTCAGTCGTTTCTAATAATATAAGAATATTCGCGATAATGATGCCTATCTCGGATAGAATATATAATACGTTAGGAATCTCACGTGAAAATCTACTCCTGACGAGGCATGCTGGCTGCTTGTTCAGAAGACGCTTGGCTATTACTTTAATGTCCACATTTGTACTGTTAAAATCTTATTTAATTATAAAATAAATTTGTATTAATTGAACGTTTTAAGTACTGCTCAATGTTTGTCTTTTTAATGTTGTCTGGTAGTAAAGGTTGTATATTTTTTTGATACGAGATAACTGAAACATATGACTTTGAACGGGATTAAATTAAATAAAATAGTTCTGAAATATTTATAAATAAATCTTTGAAAGAATAAAATTATTCGCACACCTATCTTTCGTTTTACACGGAAGGTTGTTTCCATAAAGAACCGAAAAATTCACTCTTATATGGAAACCGTACTAAACGAAAATCACTATAAAAAGCATTTTTGACGGTTTTTAATGTGATGAACAACAAACACATTGGACGAAAAATAAATATTATTATATTTAATATAAAACGCATTTAATAAATTGTAGCTTCATTAGAATAAAAATTTGAAACATCTATTATTCTTGGAGGTGGTTCAAAATTTCAATTTTGGTTTATAAAGATATAACCTTTCTGTTAGTCTCTACTTTTTTGATTTTTATCTTTTGCCACTGCCGAACTTTTTTATAAATTATAGATTTTGTTATGTATAAGACGGAATCAATTATCAATTATATATAAACACTAATTAAAAACAATTATGCTTTTTGTTTTGGTATTTCAAACAAACTAGCTTATATACATATAAAATTTAGTTTTAATCATAAAACGGGGAATTCCCATCTTATGTACATATTTCTATCATAGACATAGACTACCAAGAATTCGTAACTATATCATACATTTTGTATTTGTAATGTTATATTTTGACAATAATACAATGGTAATAATATTGTCGATATAAACAAATTATAGTTTAGTGTTTATAATTACGTGTAAATGCAAAATTATTAAATTTTGTTTAAAAAAAATTACTTTCAAAAAACCGTGTAAGGTCAAAAACGTGTAAAACGAATATTGTTTAAAACGGGAGATCGTTGTATGAATCTTAAAAATTATCGAAAATTTTTAAGAAAAAAATATGTAAAATTTTGAAACAAAAATTTTGTTGCTATTTTTGAACAATCAATATATATGAAAAACAAATCGTTGACATTAATACAATACAGGTTACAATTACAGGTGTTGGTATGATATTAAATCATCTGTCGCGCTTTGATTTTACGAACTATTCATTATATACTGATGAAATTGAGAGCAAAACCATGAAAGTAAAAACTATATTATTAGAATACTCATAAGTTAATATATTGATCTTGGATAAACACCAAATACTTACGCACGAAAGCAAACAACATAATATAAGTAAGACGAACTCGAGTGAAATCGAAAGCGTCCATATACATCGTATCTGGGACTCGGAACCTACATACATACGAACTACATATATTTATATGTGTGAAGAGAAAGCCCATCTCTGACCAAATCGATGTTAACTAGGGCTGGATAATTTAAAAATTTATTAATATATTCAATAAATATTTTTTTATCTGATTGAATATAGCTTTGAATCAACGTCGCTAATACGGCAAAGTTACTATTTTTTATATTTTTCAACAAGAGCAGCTTTAATTAATATTAATATTTCAAGAGATTGGTATTGGTATTCACTATAACCCTATCTGTGTATGCGTATTTTCTCATATATTTTATCGAGCAGTTCATAATTTTTGCAAATATATTCTGAAAATTATTAGGATAGATTTTAAAAATGTATAGTATATAATTTAATTTAAATTCTAATAGTACATTTATCCCTCGTTTTACACGTCGATCTATCACTGTTTTTAAAAATGATCTTTTTTAATGAAATTTATTAATTTTGCATTTTACGAAATTATGAATACTAAACAATAATTTGCTTATATCTACAAAAATATTTTTATCGTTTTACTGTCAAAATATAACACAACAAAATGTATGTTACAGTTAGAATTTTGAATAGTCTATTTCTATGATGTAAATATGTAGAGCAGATGGGAACTCCACGTTTTATGAATAAAACTAAATTTGATGTATGTATAAGCTAGTTTGTTTGAAATACCAAAACAAGGAGCATCATTGTTTTCAAACTTTGTTTTTAATTAATGTCAGACGATGGAATTGATATTGTACAAATTTCTAATTTTTTTTATATTTATTTATTTTGTTTGATATTAAATATATTAATATTTATATTTCATTCAATATGTTTGTTATTCATCGTGTAACAAGAAAAGCTTTTTTATAGTGATTTTCGCTTAGCACGGTTTTTTAATATAAGAATGAGGTTCGAGGCTTTTGTATAGAACCTATCTTCCGTGTAGGTTTATATAGTTCTTTTTTTTTCAATTATAATTCAATTTATTTTGATATAAGTAACTTAATTGCATATAGACAGATTTGAAAACAAAATGTTTTATGCTGATGATTTGCGTCATCTTAAATGAAATACGCATCCTCAATATTAGTAAATATTTAATATTTTATATATTTGTATATAAACGTATAAGGTGCATATGAAAACTTTCATTAAAAATTTAATTGTTACTATTCATATGCGCGTAACGCTGATATTTCACGCTTTTGTTGAATATTAACAGAAATAATAGTTTTATTTTCAATTTTTCTCTTGCTTAAAAATCGCAGAATAGTTTTTCGTTCAAATATGCTATAAAATTATTTAATATATTTCGAATTCAATAAATACAAATCTTAGACAAATGTTTCTGATCTGAAAAAAAATTAATATGCACAAAAATATTTGGAAATTAAATTTGTCTTCCGTACAGTTCACGCTTTCGATGGCGGTGTTTTTTTTCTGAATTATATTCTTTTGACATCATGTTGAGTTATGCGACAAGTCACGAAACGTTTTACAGAAACGCTAACTAACAATATTATAAAATTTTATAATCGTATCGTAAAAGTATTTATTTACTCCGAATGCCTGAGTTTTTATTTTGAAAATGTCGATAACGCAGATATAACCCCATTGTACGTACTCTGATTGAATGTCAGAATAGACACTCCGTATCTCACGAAATTATTGCATGTTTATATTTGTTTCAATTGTTCGCTTAATTTAAACGTTTACGGTTTATACAGCATCAGACCGATCACAAAAGATAAAATACGTTTTATCATCTTTAACAGTTGTAAATACATTTTCTCACACTTAAATGTAATTAGCGATAAAGCGAAAAGCATTGTAAAGAATATATGACGTGACACATGTGTTTAATCAATTAATGAAGATGATTAACTATATTAATTAAAAATAATATAAAAATATATTGCTTTGAATGCAATCACATTTACAACCATTGTAAATTACTGACAATGAGCTATAATATTGCATTCCGAAACGAACGTAAAAATAATAAAAATAGTAATGTATAACTTAATGAATATTTAATTAATAATTAATTAATAAAATAATGATAATAATATTAGAGAAACTATAGTGATAATAATAATATATCATTTAAATAATCTATGTGTACGGCAATATTTTAGTACTACACATCAATTTTAAATATAGTACTTATATTTAAATATTAGAAATATTTACTTGGCGATCATGTGTTGGGGTGGAGTCATAAATACTTGGTGGGTTTACTTTTACTGGATATATGTACACTGATGATGCTCAATACTCTTCGATGAATTCTAGTTATTGTATGTGCCGTAGCCTCCCGTATGAACGGATCTGCTGAAAAAATTACACATTTAGATTGACAATTCGAAAATTACATATTATGCCATTTTTTCTATGTGGCCATCTATTTGCTATCAATACTATGAGCACAAGTCTTCATATGCTTTTTATCTTAGCACCTCATAATAAAGATAGCATCAATTTAAACGACAGGAAATTCACTCAAATTTTTTATATATTTCTCTGTCCTATAGGAGTTGAATGATTTATTTACAATTATTCTAATGCAATGTGATCAAGCAATTATTATTCTATATAAAATGGAACAACTGAACATAAATTATATTTGAAGCAAAAAAAAATTCCCAAGTAATATAATTACCACTGTTTTCTATAACATTTTGTTAAATTGACATTTAAATTTCATTTTAAACAATGTTTCTTAATTTGGTGCGTAAATGACTTTCACTAAATTCATAAAGTTTTTTTTTTACTAAATACAAATTAGTTAAAATATAGATGATTTTAGTTATATAAGAACGAGACACTATAAAAGACTTTTTTAATATTATATATTTGTTCAGTTGTTGCATTTTATGAATGTCAGGTTATATCAGTCATCCCAGTAAATAAGTGGTTAAGTCAAATTTCGACAAAAAAAATTTAAGACGCGGTACTAACTATTTCTCTTAAAATCATTAATGAAATGAAAAATTATTGATTGGAAGCAAAATTTAATTAAGTACTTAACATAAACATAAGATATTACACAAACTTTGAAAATCGAGTTTTACAAATGGTTGAGAATGGACTTAACCAATTCTTTTTTGGATGACAGATATAAAACAAGGGTGTGCAAAGAATGGAAAAAAATCTTACGTGCAAGTTTAGGATTCGACGTCCCAGCGGGGGTGTATTTGTGTTCCACACCAAAATATGCATGTTGTTGTGCGTCGTACGTAATTCAGTCTTTTTAGTTGGATATTAACTAATATATCAACTGCAAGAAATCGTCGACAATTATGATATCGTTCGAATTGTAAAGTAAAAAGACAGTGAAAATAATATACACTGGCTTTAATGTGATTTAGAGAACAGTATTATGCCTATATTTGAACTATTGAACTTGAACTATTTTGGACGGCATATACTAGATACTAGAACTTGCACTTGCAATTAAATATATTGACAAAAAATCTTTATTATTTTCTATGAAATTTGGGAAAATTGTATTTGTGCTATTCAGTCCCTAATTTGGTATTGAGTTGTTTGTGTCAAGTGTGTATGTATGTTTTGTTTGTCGTGTTACTGTTCCGTCACCAACCCACCACAAGCCGTGCTGCCACCCACACCACCCGCCGCGCGGACAACTGCCCATGGCACGCCCGCTCCTCACCGCCAGATGCACTGATTGCATCTGGAACAGACAGATAAGAACCTTTATTTAAACATTTTATACACATTTATATATATAGGCATAATTTTCTACTGGCATATTTATTCTCTAATTGCAAATTTGCAATATTTCTGCTTGTTTGTCATGACTCAAGCAGAGTAACAATTGTACAAATGAAGGGAAAAATACCTCCTACATTCTTTTTATTTTATAAGCCTTAATAACACACAAACAAAAGTTAAAAAAACCAAGTATATCGTTATTTCTTGATGTACCAATTTATTTTTGTTTCTAACAAACGCTCCACCCGATTAACAATATTGTCGAAAATTTTGCTCGATTTTATTTGCAGAAATAGATTGAATAATGTAAATAAATATCAATTAGTAGATTAATAATCCTTTGAAAAATTTTTAAATCTGGTAAAATGTTATGTTTGACATATCAATTCACTGGCATTCACATCACTTACCCATGTCAATACACATATTGTATTGATTGGTATCACTTTTACGAATCCATGCACTTTAATTGATTCATTACATGTGTATATATATATGTATATTTTATATAATATATATATATATATATATATATATATATTATAAAGTGTGTATAAATTAGAGCATTAAACCAAAATTGTTGTTGTCATTTTGATTTGAAATAGGTACTAAATTGTATCATAACTTATAGAATATAATCATACATTGTATTCTGATACATTGTATTACTTTTTGATATATTTCAATAAATTTTATTACGTACAAAAATATGTAAGTCTAATATTGCAACTTATTTTTTTTCATCTACACTATGAGACTTTCATCTATAGATTTACATATTTTTTATGAAATAAAATTTATTAATATCAAAATCAAAAAGTAATAATTTAAATTCAATAAACTGATTGTAATCCAGTAAAAATATAAAAAAAAATAATGTTAATTATATATTAATGTTTATTGCGTATTAATGTTTATGATATGAATAATTGTTTGCATGAGATATGATTTTGTTTGGTATTTTAAAAAGACAACTTCTTACTTTTTGTTGCTCGATAGTTGTTAATTATAATACAAATACAAACAAGATCTTCCTTGTACTAAGAAGGCTAATTGATTTAATAGAAAGGCAGCTTTTGAAGAAACTACTGCTTTGAATCATAATAAAGTGAATGAATATTAGCTTGATTGATGTTAGAATGATTCTTTAGTTGTTGTTTTTTGTGATAACCTATACAAGTAACAAATTAATATTTGCAATGATAAAGTCACTTATTGGTTAAAATTGTGATGACTGTGTGGAAAATTAAACTAACATTAGTATTGTTTGGAAATATTTATAAAAAGTGTCTAACATTTTTTGTATCCAAACGTCCTAAAATTTGTCCTGACTTAAAGAAAAATCATCACTCAAACAATGCCTAAAAAATCAACGCTCTTTACGACATTGTTTTTTAAATATCATTTGCCAATATCATTTTTTTCTTAAAAATAAATATTATACGCGCGCGAATAAACTCATTTCAAATACCATAATAATAGTCAATAATAAAAAAAAAAAAATTGGGTTTACTACGTTTGAAGAATTGAAAAAACATTGTTGAATTAATTACACATTACATGTATATGTAATAGATATATCCTGAATTTTTCAATAAATTGCTTTAAGTTTCTTCTCCAAGCAATTAATTTTAAAAATACAAAAAAAATTTTGTATACGTTTAATTAAAAAGTTTCAGAACTAGATACGTTGCATTATCAATTTTTTCTGTCAAAAACAAGAATTTTAAAACAATCTTGACGGATATATTTGTCGATTAAGAAGTTTAAAGAACTAATAAAAGGGGTAGATTGATTATAAACCTTTTTTTAGAATGGAGAAGATTTTGTTTCTTTAATGTTACTACATGTATACATATATAGGATCTATACATATATCTCATAATATATTTCTAACAATAGATTTAATTTTAAGTAAAGGATACTCGTTTTTTAAATACCAAACAAACAAAAACTAATTGAAAAATCTTGGCAAGGATTTTCTTTACATCCGACACGCGTTTAGTTTAATTCTCGTATAAATAAAATTATCAGTCAGTGACCGATGTCAATAAAATATTTTTAATTCATGAAAGTAATGCGGCAATGTTCTATTATTAAACCTTATCATTTATTTGAAGTTTTGCATCGCGTAATATTGCTAATTCATGATGAATCAGTTAAAATAAAGTTCAGAAGAAGCTTTTGCTTCGAGTGTATCACGATACCTCATACTTTTTTATACATACTTTATACTTTTCGTCACTAATTTTTCCAAACAAAGTTACATTAAAAATATTGAATCAAAATATTGAAATAATGAATAAATGAATAATGAAACAAAATTAAATAATAACAAAAGTAAAATATTATATTATTATTCAACCGTGCACATCTATATTTACCAAATAAATAACACATTTTTATAATACTAAATATAAAAATAATATAATACTAAAATTTCTATTTTTTAATTTATTTTAATATCCAAATATGCTATTAATTATTGAGTTTTAGGTACCTAATATTCTTAATCAAATAAAATTAGAACAATTATTGAAAAAATATTGAATCTTATTATTATCGATTGTTTTAAAATAAATGTTTAATGTGTAATTCATCATTGTAGAAATGTTTTTTTACTATATTTTTTTACTTTATTATTGGTCCCTTTTTAGGATACCTAAACCTATGGGGTTTATTTTAAAATGGTTTTACGGAATGGTAGCTACATTATTTAATCAATGCGATGTGGTTAAATTATTAGGTTAAACAACAAAATTAAAAGTTATAAATCTGAATAGTTAAAGTTAAACAAACACAAATCTTAATCAACTTTTAGTACTATCATAAATTCTGTATTGATAGGTATTTCGGTTTTACTTCAAATGTTTCTTTTTAAATACAATTAATAAATAAGAAAAATACAACTTCTGTTGGTATACAACCGTCGTATGTAACTTCTTTTAGAAAAATTAATTTCATCCCTGTTAAATAACTATCAATTTAATATATATCTTTTAAAATTGCTGTTTTTAACTTACGTTATTTTTATTTGCAATTTTTTATTGTTTACGAATGTTACCTTTGCGAGTGTACTATTAATTAATATCTTTACTTTTTTTCTTTTATTTACTATGTTCTATGTTTTGCTTTTATATTATTTACTAAAAAACTATTGAATCTTATTAAAAATAATAATATTCCTTATAAATCAATTAATGAGCTATACTTAAAAATTATATTTACGTATCGTGAACTAAACAACACTGCTCAATCCCAAAAAAAAACTAACAACAAATTCTTGTTAATAAGTTAACAAAGTGGTTTTACTTCCAGATAGCGATGTCGCCCGATTTAAAGTGAAAGATGGTTACAGATCTTGTGCTCTCTACTTTAAAATAGTATCGTTAAAAATATAATTCTTTACTTGTTCTTAAAATAATGGTAGTAGTCCTTTTTTCTCGCGGACCTTTAAACCATATATACGTTTGGGGCTTTTGTTCTGGCCCTATCTTTGTTTTTTTCTCAGACCGCCAATTGTCTACATTGTTATTTCTGTGAGCAATTAATCAATCACTTTTACTTTCAATGAGTTATATGTGGGACAGTAATGATTATTACTGCAAAACATAATTTATTTCGAAACCTGCAGTAGCTTCTTCCATTCGAAGAAACATGCAATGTTATTAAATGCTTAATACGAGATGTGAGATGATGTCTTTAATACGAGTTGTGATTAAATTATCTATAATTATGATAAATATGACACAAAACGTGTTTGCGTTCATTTATTCATGCGTTTATTTCACCTGTAAGGCTTGTAAACTGTTTAGCATCGACTCTAGGTGGCTTTTTTTAATATCGTCTTCCTCGTACTTATGCAAATAGAATAGAGTAGTACGCCGGTAGCGATAATGGAAAATGGTTTCTTTGATTTTATGACTTTTTAAATTGTTGCTTGATAGGTCTGTTTATTGATATTGAAGCAATAAATTTAATAAGCTCATATGTTTTTAATATTTATATTTCTTAATGATATATATCCATGAATAAAAAACATAACTGCATACTTGATGGTTTTGAAGTGTTGACTTAATGGCAGATAATAGAGATTATTAATTAAAATGACATTACATTATATTGTTAATTTAGATGATTGTTCCAATTGGTTAATACTATTAAACCTTTAATAAAAGTATTACAATACGTTTCATACACTATTATATTGAACGTGAAAAAAAGAGAAAATTATTAGGAAAAAATAAATAATAGCTTGTGCTTCAATATTTTGAACTAAAGAAAAAATTAGGGATCAGTTCAAATTAATTTGATCAAGCAATAAGTTATCACGTTATATAGAATTCTGTTTAATTATTTAAAATTTGATTTTTATTATCATTTTGTTGAAAATTCTATCCTTTTTTTTGTGTTCTTTTTATTAAATTTATATAATTGTTCATTACTGTTAATTATTTAGCAGTTGTAACAAATATAGTAATTAAAAAAAAATTATACAACAATATTATTATATTCATCCATCCAATTATTAAATTTTTTATTTGTTTGATAAAATATAATTATTTATTAATTAAAATAGTGGACCATTACAAATTTTACATTATTAAAATTAATGCATGTATTCTAGTTAGCAGTGTTTATTTTTAAATTTACATTTAATGTTAAAGTATTTTTTTGATATTACCTTTTTTTTGTTTTTAATAAAGTTACGTTCGAACTAAACTAAATAAATTCGAACAGATAAATTACTACATGTGAACTTCAGTTAATTAGCGTTTTATAGTAAAACTTATTCAGTGATGATTTGTCGTTTATTTTAATTGCTGTATTTTACTATTTAAAGTTATTGAATTATCATTATAAATACTGTTGATTGTTTCAGTATTTTCACATAGAGAAAAGTTCGATTTATAATACTTCTTTTTACTTTTCTCCTGCTAACTTGTAAATTAACAAATATATTACCCATCAGAAAAGAAAGTGGTACAATCGTATCTAGTTTCCCTTCTGCTGAAATTGATTCATATTACAAAATAATAGATATTTATTTATTTAATTAATGCTAATCGGCTTTTATAGAGTTAATGTACTTATCAAATTATTTAATCTGCAAATGCTCTATTTTCACAACTTTGTCAATTAATAATTTTTAAGATCGTATTATTTTATTTTTTATTTGCTTTCTGATGACAATACAATATAATACAAATTTTTAATTGGGAACAAATGGACGTTACTTTGATTTTTACGTTACACTTAATTAATTAATGTACTGCTGCGGGATTAAAGTATTTTAGAAAAAAAAAATTATATGGGCCTACAATGAATTGTTACTAAAAATTTTGGCAGCTTATAAATTAGCCTTTACAGGTGATTGATAAAATATATTTATTAATTTTTTTGCCGCATTTTGGGAATTTCAAAAAATTTTATAATTTATAAATCTTATTACAATCTCATAATAAAAACGTAATTATCTCACAGCACCTTAAAAAAACAGAATCGTGAATGTATTACGGTAAATTGATGATTATTAGACATCGTGCATTGAATTACAAAATCGTTTACAGTATTACATAGTACTAATGATAAGTAACTTCTGTTTTATTTCTATATAATTAAATTATATATGTGCGTATCATGTAAATATAATAATATGAATTGTCTCAAACAATGATGATTATTGCTTTTATATGATTGCATTATATAACAGTTGAAAATACTTTAATAGTTCAATTATGGTCTCTTAATCTTGCCAGAGCAATAATTAAATTATTAAAGCCGTCATGAAAACTGAGAATTTATGTACACAAGATATAGTTACGGTCGGCTAACTATAAGAACAAACACGCCGCCTCATGTAATGGGACACATATTCATTTTATTATTTGAAGATGCTTGAATTTGACTTTTGAATTGTACTCAGACACGACATAATTAGTAAATATGCTTTGTATTTAATAACTATATAACAAGTTTACGTCAAAGCGTACAGTTTTATTATTGTCTTGGGGAAGGATAACAATATTTTGAATTTACTCATTTCTCCGACAAAGATTAATTGATATCATCAGCAAGTACTTGATTTTTAATACTTATTGGGTGTAGAAAATTTTCACAACCAGAAGATGTATGACGCCAATAAAATAGTTTTTATATAGGGTGGTTCTTAATATGGATAGTTTTGATTTTTTTTGCTCTCAGGAGCTGAAATGCCTCCGAGATGATAACAAAAATCCTCTGAAAGTTTTTGCTCTTAATATTTAACTTTAGTCCGCACTCCAACTAACGTATTTCTTATGAAAATAACGTGGGTAAAATTTGTTTTTTAGAATTTCATAACTTAGCGACAAGTGTATCAAAGTTTTGAGATTAACATTGTATTTGGTTATTATGATAATAAATAAAAAAAATTACAACAAAAATTTGATATATTCAGATAACCAAGAAACTTTGGTCGGGTTGTGGACTAGCTAAAAAGCTAAAATTATCCGAGAATTTTTCTTTATCAATTTGGATGCATTTGAACCCCTGGGAGCAGAGAAATTTGAAAATATAATAGCTTCATGAATTTATTGTACATTACCTACTCAAGTAAAGTTTTAAGAACTGCCCTAATATAAATATATCATGTATATTGAGATATAAGAAATATCTGCATTATAGTCGAAATTATAAAATATAACCAAGTAAAAATATTGGCATCAGTCAGAACTAATTTTTCTACTACAGTGTAAATTTATTACTGATTTTGTGAGAGAATAGGTATATTATATTATAGGACAATCTATTACAATGATGAAAATGCTACGATCTCGGTTTTTATAGTTTTCTAGTTAAGTTCTTAGTTAAGTTTTTTATAGTTATTCAAATCTATTTATAAGATTTGCAACTTTTAATCATTTTTATTTATTTCAAATGAAATATGCAATGCTTCACTAAAAATATTTTTTGCATAGCTTAATTTTATGCTAGTAACATTTTATTCAAAAATATGAGAACAAGTTATAAAAATTTCAATTCGATTCATTTACATGATCATGGTTTATTTTTTATGACATTTTATTTTCTATATTAATAAATTATGATAGATTGTGAACCACTATAATTCCAAGTAAATCCAAGTCAAACAAATTATGGTATGAAAATAAAGTTATTACAAATATTTTCGTCGCTAAAAATACTTGATGTGCATTGCAAATATGTGCTGTAAGCGTTGTATCTGGTTTTGCCATAGGTACATACAATTTTTACATGATTGCACGATGTTGCATATATTCATTATATGATTATTTCAATATTCAAGTATATGTATCACAGTTTTTTTTTCTTTAAAATATCAATTTTGTGCCGTGCAGTTGTATCCTATTTGTATGTGTGAATGCCAAAACCAAAACGTTTGAACTTAAGCAGGCAGTTAATTTGCTAAAACATTTTGATCATTGATATATACAATATATAATTAAGAATTTTTATTTTATAAATTGGTATAGTATATATATATAGGGGAGCTAGGGACTATATGTAACGGGGGCAACTAGTAACAGGCGTTTTTCAATAGAATATTAAAGATACTAAAATAATTTTTTGGGTTGATTAGACATGTAAACCGCCCTGGATAATGTTGTCATAGCTACTATCCGCAGGCCGACGCAATATACAGAACTGTGCAGGTTCGTCATTTTTGACATGTAATATAAAATTGATCTAACATAAAATTTCGATTTGCGTTATTATTATCGATCAATTTCAAATTTATATATCTGATTTATTCCAAATTTATCAATCTTTGATAATATGTAACAATTTTTGTCATTGCTAAATTGTTTAAAAAGTTATCTTGATAAATGTAAAAAAATCACATTTGGGGTTGGTTAAAACAAAACATTGGGGCTAATTGTACATACAAGAATTATATGCGCAGATTCAAGCGGGTGGAATTTATAGTTTGTAAGATGAAGAAGAAATGTAAATCAAATATCTTTCATTTTTATTATGATAATAATTGCATTTAGCGTTGAAAAATTTATATTAAAGAAGACATTCTATTTTATTTGCATTAATTATAGTTCAACGCAGATAAAAAGAATTACTTAGAGATATGTCAATTAAAATTATTAGTGGCATTATTGTCGTTTTTTGTCGTTACTACTTGACTTAGTAGACGTTACAACTTAGTTATAAACACGGGGTAAGTTGTAACACCACACTTTTTCTAGAAAATGAATAACTGTGAAATGATAAACAACATTTGTGGAACTATCCATCTTGATTTCGCAGAAATACGATCAATGAATCTCAGATATTAATTAGAAAAAATAACTGTTACAAACAGTCCCTAGCTCCTTATACCAATACTTATACCAATACTTATACAAATTTATAAAATAAAAGTTCCTAATCATATATAATACTCGTGTTCAACACTATGCTTACTAAATTATTATTTTTTAAATAATTTATTATAGATAACTTTGGAATAGTATA
>NW_020536295.1:0-21797 GCF_003426905.1 Ctenocephalides felis | reverse complement strand
TTTTATATTATTTACTAAAAAAACTATTGAATCTTATTTAAAAATAATAATATTCCTTATAAATCAATTAATGAGCTATACTTAAAAATATATTTACGTATCGTGAAACTAAACAACACTGCTCAATCCCCAAAAAAAAACTAACAACAAATTCTTGTTAATAAGTTAACAAAGTGGTTTTACTTCCAGATAGCGATGTCGCCCGATTTAAAGTGAAAGATGGTTACAGATCTTGTGCTCTCTACTTTAAATAGTATCGTTAAAAATTAATTCTTTACTTGTTCTTAAAATAATGGTAGTAGTCCTTTTTTCTCGCGGACCTTTAAACCATATATACGTTTGGGGCTTTTGTTCTGGCCCTATCTTTGTTTTTTTCTCAGACCGCCAATTGTCTACATTGTTATTTCTGTGAGCAATTAATCAATCACTTTTACTTTCAATGAGTTATATGTGGGACAGTAATGATTATTACTGCAAAACATAATTTATTTCGAAACTGCAGTAGCTTCTTCCATTCGAAGAAACATGCAATGTTATTAAATGCTTAATACGAGATGTGAGATGATGTCTTTAATACGAGTTGTGATTAAATTATCTATAATTATGATAAATATGACACAAAACGTGTTTGCGTTCATTTATTCATGCGTTTATTTCACCTGTAAGGCTTGTAAACTGTTTAGCATCGACTCTAGGTGGCTTTTTTTAATATCGTCTTCCTCGTACTTATGCAAATAGAATAGAGTAGTACGCCGGTAGCGATAATGGAAAATGGTTTCTTTGATTTTATGACTTTTTAAATTGTTGCTTGATAGGTCTGTTTATTGATATTGAAGCAATAAATTTAATAAGCTCATATGTTTTTAATATTTATATTTCTTATGATATATATCCATGAATAAAAACATAACTGCATACTTGATGGTGTTGAAGTGTTGACTTAATGGCAGATAATAGAGATTATTAATTAAAATGACATTACATTATATTGTTAATTTAGACGATTGTTCCAATTGGTTAATACTATTAAACCTTTAATAAAAGTATTATAATACCTTTCATACACTATTATATTGAACGTGAAAAAAAGAGAAAATTATTAGGAGCGTGTTCAAATTGAACTAGAGAAAATTAGGGGATCAGTTCAAATTAATTTGATCAAGCAATAAGTTATCACGTTATATAGAATTCTGTTTAATTATTTAAATTTTGATTTTTATTATCATTTTGTTGAAAATTCTATCCTTTTTTTTGTATTCTTTTTATTAAATTCATATAATTGTTCATTACTGTTAATTATTTAGCAGTTGTAACAAATATAGTAATAAAAAAAAATTATACAACAATATTATTATATTCATCCATCCAATTATTAATTTTTTATTGTTTGATAAAATATAATTATTTATTAATTAAAATAGTGGACCATTACAAATTTTACATTATTAAAATTAATGCATGTATTCTAGTTAGCAGTGTTTATTTTTAAATTTACATTTAATGTTAAAGTATTTTTTTGATATTACCTTTTTTTTGTTTTTAATAAAGTTACGTTCGAACTAAACTAAATAAATTCGAACAGATAAATTACTACATGTGAACTTCAGTTAATTAGCGTTTTATAGTAAAACTTATTCAGTGATAATTTGTCGTTTATTTTAATTGCTGTATTTTACTATTTAAAGTTATTAAATTATCATTATAAATACTGTTGATTGTTTCAGTATTTTCACATAGAGAAAAGTTCGATTTATAATACTTCTTTTTACTTTTCTCCTGCTAACTTGTAAATTAACAAACATATTACCCACCAGAAAAGAAAGTGGTACAATCGTATCTAGTTTCCCTTCTGCTGAAATTGATTCATATTACAAAATAATAGATATTTATTTATTTAATTAATGCTAATCGGCTTTTATAGAGTTAATGTACTTATCAAATTATTTAATCTGCAAATGCTCTATTTTCACAACTTTGTCAATTAATAATTTTTAAGATCGTATTATTTTATTTTTTATTTGATTTCTGATGACAATACAATATAATACAAATTTTTAATTGGGAACAAATGGACGTTACTTTGATTTTTACGTTACACTTAATTAATTAATGTACTGCTGCGGGATTAAAGTATTTTAGAAAAAAAAAAATTATATGGGCCTACAATGAATTGTTACTAAAAATTTTGGCAGCTTATAAATTAGCCTTTACAGGTGATTGATAAAATATATTTATTAATTTTTTGCCGCATTTTGGGAATTTCAAAAAATTTTATAATTTATAAATCTTATTACAATCTCATAATAAAAACGTAATTATCTCACAGCACCTTAAAAAAACAGAATCGTGAATGTATTACGGTAAATTGATGATTATTAGACATCGTGCATTGAATTACAAAATCGTTTACAGTATTACATAGTACTAATGATAAGTAACTTCTGTTTTATTTCTATATAATTAAATTATATATGTGCGTATCATGTAAATATAATAATATGAATTGTCTCAAACAATGATGATTATTGCTTTTATATGATTGCATTATATAACAGTTGAAAATACTTTAATAGTTCAATTATGGTCTCTTAATCTTGCCAGAGCAATAATTAAATTATTAAAGCCGTCATGAAAACTGAGAATTTATGTACACAAGATATAGTTACGGTCGGCTAACTATAAGAACAAACACGCCGCCTCATGTAATGGGACACATATTCATTTTATTATTTGAAGATGCTTGAATTTGACTTTTGAATTGTACTCAGACACGACATAATTAGTAAATATGCTTTGTATTTAATAACTATATAACAAGTTTACGTCAAAGCGTACAGTTTTATTATTGTCTTGGGGAAGGATAACAATATTTTGAATTTACTCATTTCTCCGACAAAGATTAATTGATATCATCAGCAAGTACTTGATTTTTAATACTTATTGGGTGTAGAAAATTTCACAACCAGAAGATGTATGACGCCAATAAAATAGTTTTTATATAGGGTGGTTCTTAATATGGATAGTTTTGATTTTTTTTGCTCTCAGGAGCTGAAATGCCTCCGAGATGATAACAAAAATCCTCTGAAAGTTTTTGCTCTTAATATTTAACTTTAGTCCGCACTCCAACTAACGTATTTCTTATGAAAATAACGTGGGTAAAATTTGTTTTTTAGAATTTCATAACTTAGCGACAAGTGTATCAAAGTTTTGAGATTAACATTGTATTTGGTTATTATGATAATAAATAAAAAAAATTACAACAAAAATTTGATATATTCAGATAACCAAGAAACTTTGGTCGGGTTGTGGACTAGCTAAAAAGCTAAAATTATCCGAGAATTTTTCTTTATCAATTTGGATGCATTTGAACCCCTGGGAGCAGAGAAATTTGAAAATATAATAGCTTCATGAATTTATTGTACATTACCTACTCAAGTAAAGTTTTAAGAACTGCCCTAATATAAATATATCATGTATATTGAGATATAAGAAATATCTGCATTATAGTCGAAATTATAAAATATAACCAAGTAAAAATATTGGCATCAGTCAGAACTAATTTTTCTACTACAGTGTAAATTTATTACTGATTTTGTGAGAGAATAGGTATATTATATTATAGGACAATCTATTACAATGATGAAAATGCTACGATCTCGGTTTTTATAGTTTTCTAGTTAAGTTCTTAGTTAAGTTTTTTATAGTTATTCAAATCTATTTATAAGATTTGCAACTTTTAATCATTTTTATTTATTTCAAATGAAATATGCAATGCTTCACTAAAAATATTTTTTGCATAGCTTAATTTTATGCTAGTAACATTTTATTCAAAAATATGAGAACAAGTTATAAAAATTTCAATTCGATTCATTTACATGATCATGGTTTATTTTTTATGACATTTTATTTTCTATATTAATAAATTATGATAGATTGTGAACCACTATAATTCCAAGTAAATCCAAGTCAAACAAATTATGGTATGAAAATAAAGTTATTACAAATATTTTCGTCGCTAAAAATACTTGATGTGCATTGCAAATATGTGCTGTAAGCGTTGTATCTGGTTTTGCCATAGGTACATACAATTTTTACATGATTGCACGATGTTGCATATATTCATTATATGATTATTTCAATATTCAAGTATATGTATCACAGTTTTTTTTTCTTTAAAATATCAATTTTGTGCCGTGCAGTTGTATCCTATTTGTATGTGTGAATGCCAAAACCAAAACGTTTGAACTTAAGCAGGCAGTTAATTTGCTAAAACATTTTGATCATTGATATATACAATATATAATTAAGAATTTTTATTTTATAAATTGGTATAGTATATATATATAGGGGAGCTAGGGACTATATGTAACGGGGGCAACTAGTAACAGGCGTTTTTCAATAGAATATTAAAAGATACTAAAATAATTTTTTGGGTTGATTAGACATGTAAACCGCCCTGGATAATGTTGTCATAGCTACTATCCGCAGGCCGACGCAATATACAGAACTGTGCAGGTTCGTCATTTTTGACATGTAATATAAAATTGATCTAACATAAAATTTCGATTTGCGTTATTATTATCGATCAATTTCAAATTTTATATATCTGATTTATTCCAAATTTATCAATCTTTGATAATATGTAACAATTTTTGTCATTGCTAAATTGTTTAAAAAGTTATCTTGATAAATGTAAAAAAATCACATTTGGGGTTGGTTAAAACAAACATTGGGGCTAATTGTAACATACAAGAATTATATGCGCAGATTCAAGCGGGTGGAATTTATAGTTTGTAAGATGAAGAAGAAATGTAAATCAAATATCTTTCATTTTTATTATGATAATAATTGCATTTAGCGTTGAAAAATTTATATTAAAGAAGACATTCTATTTTATTTGCATTAATTATAGTTCAACGCAGATAAAAAGAATTACTTAGAGATATGTCAATTAAAATTATTAGTGGCATTATTGTCGTTTTTTGTCGTTACTACTTGACTTAGTAGACGTTACAACTTAGTTATAAACACGGGGTAAGTTGTAACACCACACTTTTTCTAGAAAATGAATAACTGTGAAATGATAAACAACATTTGTGGAACTATCCATCTTGATTTCGCAGAAATACGATCAATGAATCTCAGATATATTAATTTAGAAAAAATAACTGTTACAAACAGTCCCTAGCTCCTTATACCAATACTTATACCAATACTTATACAAATTTATAAAATAAAAGTTCCTAATCATATATAATACTCGTGTTCAACACTATGCTTACTAAATTATTATTTTTTAAATAATTTATTATAGATAACTTTGGAATAGTATATATTTTCAAAAGTATGTAACAAATTTGAAATAAACATAATTCAATACACATTTAGTCTGCAGCAAATTTACCAAGCCTGCTTAAATGAAACACGTTTAATTGCATCGTGAATATATCTAATAGAGTATATATATATATATATAAAGCAAGTGGTTAAGACGCAGTGCGGACTGACCTGTGCTGGCGGTAGTTATCCTGGCGTTTGAAGGATTTGCCGCAGACCTCGCAGGAGAAGGCGAGCTCAGGCGACTTGTGCGTGCGCTCGTGTATCATCAGGTTGTAGGGCTTGGTAAAGCGGCGCTGGCAGTAGCGGCACACGAACTCGCACTTGGGCCGAACCTTGCGGCGACCGAAGTCGTGCGCGCGCGAATCGTTGTCGATTTGCATAACCGCGAACATTTTTTAGCCGTGCGGGTAAAAGGGCTTCTTTGAAATAATATTCGATTTACTTTACTTTTGCCGCCCTTGCTTTTCAGCACGAGTCTTTACTATACACGCTCGCCGCTGCACACGGCACCTTCTGCTTCCGTCGGTCTCAGTTTGTTTTAATATACATTAACAAGATATATATTTTATGTTTTATTTTCACGTCTTGCGTAAAAAAAATATTTAGAATGAGTCCCTCGTAAAACACTTCGCTGCACTTGCTATATTTGGCGAGCTGACAAAAAATTATTTTGTTAGCTTTTTAAACAAGATTATATGATCGCTGTTTGTTTTTACGGCACGTTATTTTGTGTTTGAGAAAAGATTTTTTACATTGAAAATCAATTTTATTTTTTACACGACCAAAAAAAGGTTCACACAGGTATAACAACCCAATACAGGTGCTCTGCTGACGCGACGATAAAAAAATACGTCAGAAGATCTGAAAAGTAAAAAAAAAACGTTATTTGAATAGCAACAAAATTAACTTGTGATATTTAAAAAATAATATTAAAAATAAATCATGACGCAAATTATATCATGGCAAAGGAGTTAATTTGTAAAAATAACCTATATTTATTTAAAGTTCGACATTGTAAGAATTTGAAAATATTGACGGATAAATTGTGCGTTACACAATAATTATTCATGGCAAGTAGATGTATTTTATCTAAACAGTTAGATATTTTATATACGAAAACGTCTTTATTATTTCTTATTTCTTTTGATTTACAATACTTTACTTCTATTAATAAATATTTTCAACTATTAATTTAATATCAGTTAATTTATTTAAATATTTTTATACTTTATATTTCACCTTATTTGTGTATAAAAGTTGTAAAATTATTAGTCGAATATATACGAGTGGCGATGATGACATTTTTTGCCGTGCTAATATCGTAAAATATGATAATCGTTTACACGCTCTTCGCTTACAATATTTTATATAGAGATGTCAGCGTTTAAGGACAACATAATCTCTTTATAGTTAAACCAAAGAAAGAAAGAGTCGCGTGCGTAACACCAGATACGCGAGATGGCGAGTCACTCGCGAGAGAGCATCCGTCCCTCTTGCTTGGCCGCTGCTTCGCATAAGTGTGAACGGAACGCACGCTGCGCTACCGTGAGCCACACTTGAGGAGGGGTGTGGCGTAACACGGTAGCGGATCTTTTGATTTGTCGTCCGGTGATTGCGTAACGGTAGTCGATTGGTTCGCTCTAATTAGCTGCGCGTCGTCGCATGGAGAAATTCATAACTATAAAAATGAAAACTAATTGACTAACCTGTTTATCTCTACGTACTATACACAGCACATGTAGGTTTCACGTTATTGATAACGAAGCACTCAGCGCGAATCGCGTATTAAAAATTAACTCAAGTAAGACTTCAAAATTTTTTTTAAGAACACTTGTTTAAGAAGTCAGGATTTCAGATGAATATGTTAATATTTTTATCTGTATCACACTGACTCGGTCGAGTGTCGATGCGTTACTGAACCGTACGTATGAGCAGCCGCCCGAGGTGTCTGTGAGGAGGCCAATATGGCGAACGTTTTCAGCTTCCGACATGTCCTAGTACGACGCTACTACTACTAACTACCAGAGCGGTCCGGTAACTCCCGGTGTATTACTCTTATAACCGTCTCTCTCGAACGGTCTGTTGGCAGTATATAGGTAAAATAAAGACAGAGATGTGTTCGGTAGCAGTATAGAAATCACCCCGCGCATCCCTCGCCCGGGTTTTGATTGGTCGCGAAGGGCGTGGTCTTTCAGACAGAAGGCTACACATAGAATCCCCTCTTTAAAAGTTCGGATTTCTTCGGTAGGCAATCTACCCGCACTTTAGTGGTTTCGTTTAATAAATATTTAATTATATATCAAACACAATCATTTGAAAAGTCAAATTTTTATGATCAATATCAACCATTGGATTATAAAATTTGACAATTATGAATTTCTTGTCATGTCAAAAATTTTAAGTTTAATTCACCGTATAAAATTATTTGCTAATCTTGTTAATTTGATTAATGTGTAATATCATTCACCGAATTGTGGAAAACATGTATCTTTTATAACACTTAAATACAATAAGTTGAACAATCAATACAAAGTTAATCTTACATGTTCAGTGTTAGTTTCCTAAGAACAGATTTTTTGTCAGATATTGAACTATGTAATGAATGAAAAACTATATTTCTCAATGAAAAAAGGCTCCTGTGGACTGTTGTTCCTTTTTATGGTTTTTCTAATTGTAAAAGCAAACACGCCCCAGGAGGAGTTCACTTGTAGAGCGACTGCCCTAAGGCGCGGTATGATCTGGTCACGCCTGCAGGTGCATGTTTGTCTCTTTCGGTGCCGCCGATCTGTTTTTGCTTTGTTCCACGGCCACGAAGCGAGAGCGGCGCGTGGGAACTGCACGGTAGCGCACAGTCCTCGCATTCCGCAAGGCGTGTCCGCAAACCGCGGCGTCCAATGTGTCGGCACCGCGGCCGCAGTTGTCTCGCTCCGGCGACGACGCTGGTCGTCATGTACACTGATCTTTTTCGGTTTTAGTATATTGATCTTTTTGAAATGATTGTTGTTGAACGGTTTTCGTTCGCACGAGATGCATATTGTTTTATATGTGGGGTCTTCTGGTGATTGCCGCCAGAGTTACATATCGTATTCTTCTGTGCGATGATTCATTCGCATATTCATGTTAGCTTGTGAGCGACTTATTATTTAGTGCTCAATAAACTCATTAGAGTTATCAATCAAGCAGTTGATGTTCATGAGACATATCATTTTATTTTTATTATAAATGACTTATTAAATAAGTAGGTATTCGGACTTCTGTTACTTTAATAAGTTCTACGTTCGACTTTTTTTTACACTTTTTACATGCATTTCATGTATATTTGCTTAGAATAAATGCGATGAATACGTAAAAAAAATTTTACAAAAAAGTAGAGTACACCAATTAAGCAGTGAAAACAAACAAACTGCATCGCGATACAACATAACATAGTGATTTATCATTGCAAGCACACAATTTTAATAAAAATAATAATGTAATTAATATAGTTGAATAATAGATTAGTTATAGTCGGACCTTTTCTGCAAAAGAGTCTGCCTTCTACACGAAGGAGTCGAAGATAAAATAGAAGGACTGAAAGAAATAGCAAGAAGAAAAATGCAGATGATTGACGATTTACGCGAGAAGAGGAACTACAGGGAACTGAAAGCCTGCAGGATCAGGAGGCATCATGGAAGCAGAAGTTAAGAAAGGAAGATACATAAAAAGTAGTGGTCATGAGAATGATAGACAAGTAAGGGTAAGAAAATCATTGATTTTTGGTGGCTCTCACACCATGGTAGTCGCGCCTTCAGACAGACTACCATTTATTAATATTATACAAAAAAATAATGAAAAATTATTTGAGTTTTATCATAGTTTAGCTAGATCTTTGCGACGCAACTATTCGTTATATCGAAATAATTAGCTCAAGGTTATTATTTTTAGCAAATGCTTTGTATAATGTAATTAGATTTAAATAGCGTATCTATTGGTAATTGTCCGTAAATATCACATATTTTTAAATTTATTAATAAATATTAATATTCTTGTGGCTTCAAAGAGTCAATTTTGTTATTAATGAAACTATTTGAGAAAGAAGTAGAATAATTCTAACAAAATCTGTGCTGATTCTTAAACATAATGTTTTATTTATTAAGAAAATTGTTAACCTGGTATGCAAAGGGCATAGATAAATAAGTATAAATAGATGGCAAACACACCCACATTGATATTACATCAACTGCAATTCTTTCAGCATTCAATAGTTGAGCTAGTATAACTTTTTATTCGAAAGATGTTTAAAAAATATGCCTTTATATCAATATTTCATTAATAATACGATGTCAATGAGTATCCAATACATCTTAATCAAGTAATATTTGATAAAATTAGTTTTAGTATTTTGCAAGAAGCTCTTATAATTAGTATAAAGAACTTAATTAATTGTCTAGTCTAAACTGAATAATAAAGCTTATCTTGAAAATTCTACATAGTTGGTGTTGGTGCATAATCAAGTTAAAGATGAATCAGGAATTAGCAAGAATTCAGTTCAAATTGATCTTCGGATTAATTTCACTAATTGGAACCAGACTCAACAAAATAGAGCAGAGCTGGTGTTTCGGCTCTCTCGTCCAGTCGGAGATAATGAATTTATTGCCAATTGTGATGACAATTTTTGATACGTGTATATTACGGCGCACGACGAATTGATTGTAAACTGAATAATACAGTTTCAGTCCAGTCAAGGATGACGAATTCATTTTTGCCGATAGCTACGTGTATATTATGGGTAAAAATTACGCAAAGTTGCTGAAAGGTCTAGGTTCGGAAAATATTTTAAATTCTATCAAAACTAGAGTTTTTGGAGACATTTATCAATGTCCTTTCAGAAAGCACCATCATGTCAAGTTGAACTCATATGATCGGCATGTAAAACGTGCAATTAAAACCAACACTAGATACAACTGTAACGTATCTTCATAATTCTAATGAGAAAAAAAATTCGATGAGGATGAAGATGTGTCGACATATGATATTCAGGTCGCAAAGGAAAAGAAGGTAACCTTACTTTGTCAAAAAGGTGGAACCAAGTCCGAACGACGAGCTTGTTGCAAAGTTGCTGAAAGGTCTAGGTTCGGAAAATATTTTAAATTCTATCAAAACTAGAGTTTTTGGAGACATTTATCAATGTCCTTTCAGAAAGCACCATCATGTCAAGTTGAACTCATATGATCGGCATGTAAAACGTGCAATTAAAACCAACACTAGATACAACTGTAACGTATCTTCATAATTCTAATGAGAAAAAAAATTCGATGAGGATGAAGATGTGTCGATATATGATATTCAGGTCGCAAGGGAAAAGAAGGTAACCTTACTTTGTCAAAAAGGTGGAACCAAGTCCGAACGACGAGCTTTTCAGGCTGGAAAACGTCAAAAAAACGAAATGTTACTGTCCAAGCAACAGTATTATCGCAATACAGGTAATAATGCATGAAGTGTTTGCCATGCTGGCAAATGTTATGAATGGATAGCAACCAACAACGTTGGTGTAAGAAATACTAAATGAGGGAATTATTATTTTGTTTGATTATTTATGTATCGTTATTTAATGTATTCGTTTATGTCTACACTTAATTTCAATAAAATTTCAATTTCAACTTTCCGAATCGTAGAAGAGTCTTAATCAAGTAATATCTGATATAATTAGTTTTAGTGCTACATTTTGTAAGCAGCCCCTAGTATTATAAAGAGCTTAATTGATTGTTCAGTCTAAACTGAATAATAAAGTTTATCAGTCCAGTCGAGGAAGACAAATTCATTTTTGTGATTGCTATGACAACTTTTGCTACGTGTATATTGCGGCTTACGACAAAAATAGTAAATCGGAGATTAAAAAATCATATCGTTATCCGACTTATAATTTCCGAATCGTAGAAAGAGTGCCATACGATTATTTAATAGAAAACGATCAGCAATGCTAGTTGACAATTGTTCAGTTTTTCTATATTCGACTTCTCTCAGCAAGGCGTATATAATATTTATATTATTTTTGTTAAATTAAGTTGAATGTTTCTGTTTTGTGTAGAACATAGTGATTATAGAATACATTTGCGAGAACGGTCTAAAACTTTCGCGTACGAATTCAAGCGAAGATCAACGTTTGCCTTAAATCAACATCATTATAATGAAAAAGTAAAGCTGGAAGTAAATATGCACATTCAAATGCTTTGATATCGATGTACTAAAACATTATCAAAACAACTTTTAGTTATCGAAGTTAGAAAAGTTACTATTTGGTACAATCCATGATTCGTAGTATTCTTTTATTGTATGAGTATTTTCCGATATACACGCGAATAAAAACAGCAATTTTCGGAAAAATGTGTATATTGATTAAATCTGAAGATACAACAGCAATTGCAGAACTTGTTATGTATCATACTAATCTATGATAAAGCTGTGTAAATAGTTCCACTTGGTGTCGGAACTTACAGGATTCGCTAAACATGCCAAAGCTAGTAGAATATTGAACTCCGATGGTTTTGCTTTGTAGTTAAAAACTAATAAATTAATTAAATATTGATGGTGAAAATATATTATCGGGAATGTTTTTGATGCATATTTGAGTTGCCAATTTTAATAGATTAACATCTGTAATCACTGTCGATAAGTCACATCCGAACTATAACCACATTATTACACACTCATAATCAGTTAGTTATTTTTTATACTAGAAATTTCCTAGAAATAATTTACATGGCGTTCGCCCGTTCAGTTATTTCTTAAATTTATTGTATGGCTAATAATATACATACAAATTTTTATCATTAAAAATTAGAAAATCCAAAATATTAATTTCAAATACAGATAAGAGTCTAATAATAATTGGTGTCGAAAAGTGAATAAATTATTATTTTTATGTGGGTTAGAAGAGCAACGAAAGTATTTTATTTGGTTGTTTTTTTCGGTATTATATAATGTTTAGGTATGAACTATTCAATTGTTTTATGAGGTGTATTGTTATTTTTAAATTATATTCAAGAGTTTTTTAACAGAATCTCTAGAATAGCTTGCATGTGGTTGGGGTAAAGAGGACTACCACAGACCTTATACATGTATTATACTAAGGTCAATGCTCGCTACACATCTTTTGCCCTTTTCTATACTATACTTTCTTTATCCCAATAGTTTATTATTATACAAAATGTGAAATATAATCAGGAAAATTTTCGAAAATTCGATTTCGAGAAGGCCGGGCCTACAGATAAATTTTGAGATTGATTGAATTCTGTAATAAGAGAATAAAATAGTGAAAACCAGGGTAAAATTGAAGAATAATTACTAGTGGAAAAAAGTTAAAAATAATAGTTTGTTGATTTATGCAAAAACCAAAACCACATTGTTTTGTTACGTCTGCAAATAATTTTTACGAGGATTAATTGAAAAATATATTTAAAATATTTATCAACAATAACAACTTGATTAATGAAAACAAAAAAAAACATATGTTCAAACGTATTTATTCATAAAATTCTATATGTATTTATTCATAAAATGTTTTTTTCTTGGTGTGGTATGTATATCTTTTAATTATTTTATTATAAAATTAAATTCATTTTTTAAAACTTTGTAAATATTTTTTAGATACTTTAACAAAGAATTGCTGAATGATGACACACAATCCATGTCGAAACGTATATTATAAATAAATATTTGTGTTTACTTGTTTCTTTTATTTCGACGACTGGCTGAAAATCATTATTCAAGATATGTCTCAACGTCGAACAAAAATTCTAATTATTATTATTATATATATAAATTAAAAAATAAATATTAATATAATAATTAATTAAAATATAGGGTAGAGTGGAGATTCAAGGTGAGCGGTTAAAAAAATCCATTTTAATTTACGTTATTTAATTGTTTCAACAAAAAATCTAATTATTATTATTATATATATAAATTAAAAAATAAATATTAATATAATAATTAATGTAAATATAGGGTAGAGTGGAGATTCAAGGTGAGCGGTTAAAAAAATCCATTTTAATTTACGTTATTTAATTGTTTCATAATATGCATTGAATTTTTTTTATCTCAGATGCAAAAGATTTTTTTTATATACCCTCTATAAAAAATTACTTGTGGTTGGAGTAAAAAGACCAACTGAACCTTTATGCTGACAAAGGTGTAAAAAACAAGATAATAGTAAATATAAAAGTATAATATATTAAAAACAAAATTATTCCAATAGTTATAGTTATTCCAAATCTTAATGTTTAGGTATTATCTTTGTAAAAATGTGTCACTGAAATTTGTATTTGCCATCGGGTAATTGATGTATCTTTAATTTCGAAAAATCACTTATAATTAAATATTAATCATTGGGTGTGTTTGCCCCTCATGGGGTAAACGGGGGCATGTAATTTTTTTTAAAGTAAATGAAAATAAACATATTTCTATATTCAGGTAATTACTGGGTAATTTTCTGAACATATTTCGATATTTAGTTGTTTGATATGTTTTATGTGCTGTAATGTATGTTGGTTAGTTTTTACAGTATAATTACTGCACATATGTTCATAAGCTTATATATTGGAATACTGAATTGGATATTTCACTAGAACATGAATCTTGGAATATTAAAATAACGATTTATTAAAACTCTCCTAAATGGCAGAGTTTTTTTTGGAATAGTTGGCCCGTGGTAATCATATATATTTACATATGTATATATGTTGAATGTTCGCGCGTTACAATTGCGTAACATATAGATTGACTTTACGGTAGTCTTGTTTCACGCCCTTTTCAGCGCGGGAATTCATTCATTGGTATCCTCTTCCACTCGAGAATTGCAGAATTTATAAGTATTTTGCCACCGCAGTAGCGGCTTCCAAGTGGAAAGAGTTATTGCTTAGCTGGTTATTGATAAGTATGTGTGTTTAATTACTTCGTTGTATTTATATATATTGTATTAATTTATTTCAGCGGAAAGCGTTAACGATTAGTGTAAATAATTGTGTAATAATTAATGTTTCTAACATTTCAGAAGTGTGAATGAACTACCCCACATGGTGATAAGCAGTGGTGTTGTGCTAATATTTTTTTTGCCGGAACGCTAAAATTTAAAATCCGGTTCAAAAAATTTGATATATTTCGATAAGAACTCACAAATCTAATATATTGACTTCTTATATAATTAACTCTATTATATACAGCTAGTCTATACATTAAATTGTACAAGTATGAGGGAATCATTGAGTACATAATTTATATTCTTTATCTGTCATCTTCAATGACATTAATTATATTTATTTTGGTATTATTTGTATTCATTAATACCTACAGGTATTTATTATGATATGAAAGTACTCAAGATTTATTACAATACTTTATAAGACTTAACCTAATATGATAGATAACCTATTACCTATCATACTATACTATATTATATTATATCATAGATAGATATCTATTATCTATCATACCGTGAGATACCTATACCCTCATTAACTTATTATATACCTACATATCTTTTACTTCTTATAAATACTACTGTCTAATTTATATATTCACCTATATTATATAAGTTTACCTTACGCCCTATGTATTTTTTTTATTACCTCTACCTATCTATTGTCTATACCGGGAATTGAACCCGGGACCTCCGCGTGGCAGTCGCGTACCTTAACCACTACCCTATCGGGTATCCCCACCATTAATATAATATGGGCCGCACTGTTGTTACCGCGGGTCATTTTCTAATTAATTAGATAATTAATACTAAGGTGGCGCGACGAAACGCGGAATAAGACGATTGATTGTAGCGTTACGGTGGTGTAGTGGTTAAGGTCGTAGCGTGTCACGCGGCGGACCCGGGTTCGATTCCCGGTAAGGGTACAAATAGCGCGTAAGAAAAATTGTAGGTAATAGGATATATAGTAGATATAGATAGGTTATATAATGTAGGGATTGAGAGTATATGATTAAATATAGCGTACGGTATAGATGTAAGGCGCGTAGTATAGAATGCAAAGTATAGGCATACGTAAGGCTATAAAAATATACGAATAGGAACCTATGATGTAGGTGTTAGCGTATAAGAAATGCGAATGTATATAAGATTTAATTTATAAATATTATTTTTTCTATAAGAATTTTTATCTCGGTATTAAATATCTAAAATATCCGTTAAGGCATCGATTACACCTTACTGCTGCCTTTGCCGTTATCACTTCATAGAAAATTAATTATTAATTTTAAACGATTGTGTGCACTGTGCGACAATAGACATAGAACTATAAATTTTATTAAATGTTTGAGTAACTTGTGCGAGCTGAATTTCTCTTAATGTTCTTAGTCTCGCAACTTACTGAATTCTAAAAATTCTAAATTTAAAAATATAATATAAAAATTATTATACCGCTGTCTGGAAGGGATGGCAATTTATAAGTATACAGATTAATACATCCAGAATTTGGAATTTTTCTATAATCCGTAATATTGAGAAAGTTTGCATTAGACCTAAAAAGGGATGCGTATTTACCTAAGCTATGGAAATATACGGAAAACTTATATGATTTGCACATGCATCCTGTGCTCACTTAAACTAAACAATGATCATAATATATTTAACGAATTTTTAACAGTATTTACAAATTACATTCAAATCATCCAAAGCAAGTGGGTTAAAGTCGTGTAATTTTTTAATTTGTTTCCCCCCTCTGAATTTAAAAATGGATTTTTCTGCCCCACGTTGGGAATTACTAGTCTAGGAGTACAATTTTTTAATCTACTACCAGGTTAAAATAATTGAGTGATCATCAATTCCACAGCACCTTCATCAGATTTTTAAAAGATCAAAGTTTCTATGAATATGCATACAAATCTCAAATTGTAGGCCGAAATTGAGACAATAAGTCTATTGAAATATCAGGGTAACTCTTTTGCTATAAATTGTCAACTAATTTACCAATAAATAAATGTCAATAAAACAATGATTAAAATAAATTAGCAATAAATGTTAGATTGTAAAAATTTACAAGCGATCGACGGCTTATATTTTTGCCTTAGATGGCAAAAAATTCATCCAATTATTAAAATATTACATTTTTTTGCAGTTTTTATGCTTTTGTATTTATAGAATTGCTTTTTTTGTTACAATCAATTTCCATTATATGAATGTCTTAAATTATTTATTTTATTCGACTAACGCCCGCTATGTCCGAAACAAGTCCAACTTATATCCGAAATATTAGGGCATCAGACACTTTTCGGTCTTAAAATAACATACGCGAAATTTGAAATACACTTATGTATTGTAATTAATATTTCAGTTCATACACCTCAATTTGTAACTAAATTAAAAACGACTTTGATAAAACCAGTGGTGTTGTGCTAATATTTTTTTTTGTCGGAACGCTAAAATTTAAAAACCGGTTCAAAAATCGGTTTTCATGTTTTTTCCGGTTCCGTTCGAAAAGGAAAGAAACAAAAATTATTACAAAACCCATTTTGTTCACATATATGTATGTTTATTACAATAATAACATTTAATAAAAATTAGTTGAATAATAACTTATAAAATTTACTTATTAAATCATTTTCTGTATGTAGCGATTTTTTTATATTTTTTCTTGCCGGAACGCGTTCCGTCCCAAAAATGATTTGCCGGAACGACGTTCCGGCGCGTTCCGGCTCGACAACACCACTGGTGATAAATTTCATGTTATGTTAATATTGTTTTATTTCAGCATGATTCTGTTTCAGGAAAGTAACGCTGTGCCAAAATAATAACGTGTGTTTTCAGGTTAGGTCTAAGGGTACTGCTTTAAATCGTATGCCGATTTAGAAACAGTACGTACACCTTTGTTCGTGCAAAGTGATTGTTGACTTTTGTAGTTTGTTTTTTTGTAGACTCCTAAGAGGAAAATGGAAGAAAACGCAGACGTGTTTGAAAAGTTTCAGAGCAAGCTGAACGCCGACGGTACGAGCAAAATGTGGTGTTGGAGAATGCACTAAGTCATTCAGTAAGTGCGAGACATGACTGAGACTGAGAACCACACCAATACCAGATAATTTAATACGAGCATACTAAAGTATGAAAGGTTAATCGCAGACAAAAAAGCAGATATGGGTGAACAAGATAGGAGATACTGCAGAAACTTACAAAAAGTACTCTTTTAAATGCTTCAAGTGTAAAGAGAGGGGACACATTGCTTGTGCCTGCCCAGTTTCGACCGAAAACTGAGCCAGAGGCTAAGACTCTTAGTGGTTATATGTATCACCCATGGTTAGGATCTGTCTGTGAGTAAATACCTAAAATTAGTAACCGCAGATCATAAGCAATTTAATGCTATGGTTCCATATGTACTATTAATAAGTCACTGGTGACTGATGCAAAGCACAAGGTATGGCTTAGCCCTATTACGATGAAGATCTGAAGACCGAAACACTTTATGGTAGAGTCTGCTGCAGCAATCATTGGGACAATGGAAGTGGAGAAAGTTATGGCAAAGGATGTTCTTGTTAAGATAATACCAGGTGATACACAACCCGTGGATGTGATCATCGGACGGACATTCACTGAACTGCCACACTTATACTATATTAACAGAGACAACAAACTGACAATCATTTACAATGAGGAACATCCGTTTGCAAATATGAAAGCGATTGGAACAGAGACATTACTACCTCTGCACAGTAGACTTAAGAGTTACAGATGAATAGACTGACTTGACTGTACCAGTACTAAAGTTGGATGACCAATCTGTTCATTTACCAAAGGAGTTGGCGGTATACACAGCGCAAGTTTACACAGTACAGCGACGAACACAAACAGAGGCTAGAACTGAACCTATAGTTGTGACTGACTTGGCCATGAGAAACCAACCCAGCGAAGTTGTAAATGAACTAATAAGTGTTCTAAATGATTACAGGTCATGCATCTCTAAAAGCATCAGAGAGTTAGTTCTAACCAGCAGCATGGAATTGAACCTCATGGAAATACCAGGCAGACCAATCAGATCAAAGCCCTTTCGAACCAGCAACTTAGAGATGTGAGAGATTAGCCGCATTGTTGGAGAGCTGAGGGAAGCTGGGATTATGACGGATACCGAATCTCCTCATACTAGTCCAGTGCTACTGATCATGAAAAAGACTGCAGACTCCCGTATGATAGTCGACTACAGAGTTTTGAACAGACAGACAGAGCAAATAATTTTTTCCTTGGATGACTATTTGGCATTATTGTTTACGTTGGCTAATAGTACAATGTTCATTGTTTCAGATTTAGGCCATGGATACTTTCAGGTTTCCTTAACGTAAGAGGCAATGAAGAAGACTGTTTTCATCACCCCAGACGAGACAGGTCAGTTTACGAGGATGGTGTTTGTGCTTTTGAATGCACCGTTCTATTTTTCCAAATTAATAACAAAGGCCTTGGGATCGATGAGAGATAAAGTTGTATTGTATTGTCTTGATGACATCTTAATTCCAGGAAGGAACTGGAATGATTCGCGGAAAAAGTTGATAGCTGTACGAGAGGCATTAAAGAAAGCAGGCCGCACTATCATGCTTTCAAAGTGCGAATTTCTGAAGAAGAAGGTGAGGTCTCGCGGCCTTGCTTTTGCAGAGAGGGGATGACCAGCTAATGCACCTTTTCTATGTCATCAGTCGCAGATCTGGCGAGCCAGAGGTAAATTACCATTCCAGCTAACTACAACTCGTGTCCATAATATGGGGCGTAACCAGACTGAAGAGTCTGTTAATTAACCTGCATTTTGTTATTATTACAGATTGTCAGGCGTTAGCATTCTTAAACGCAAATAAAACTATCAATCCACAAATTGTGATTTGTACACACCATTTTGTCAGAGTTAAGCTTTGACATTGAATATAGATCAGGTTAGAAAATGCAGCAGGTGGATGCATTGAGCAGGACTCCAACTAACTCCAAGAAGAAGCATCTGCCATGGACCATCTGGAGGATGTTGCTACCATCTATACTGGGATAACCAAAGAGGATGAGGTGTTACTATTTACTATTACTAGTTACTAGTTACTATTCTATCTTATTGTTTTTCTAACTGATTTCTTCATTATTCTTTCTCTTCTAAATCTGATCTTCTTCAATTCTAATCTTACTTTTTCTTTTTAATTCCCATTTTTTACTCAAATTCAACTCAGCTCAATTCTGATCTTCTCCAATTCTAATCTTTTTTTTTGCTTTCTTCTTCTAATTTTTATTCAAATTCAATTCAACATTTCTAATTATAATTTATTTAAAATTAACTATTTTTTGAAATTCTACATAATTCTCTTTATTATCGTCGACGAAAGTTTGTATCCGCACACACATACACACACGCACACACATACATATACATCCATTTTTTCGAAGGTATGCCAAAATATTCAGAAACCTTTGAAACGTAAAGATATATAAAAATCTTCATTTTCGATTTTTTGCGATTTACCCTACGGGAAGTTAAAAATTTACTTTAAATGAAACATTTTGCTTGTTACAGGCTTTGTGGGTACTCCGTATTTGATGAAAAACTGTCTCATGGATGAAGCTAGATTCCGTGAGTAATAAAATATAATAAAATTGAATTATGTGAATGAATGGAAGATATTAGACACAAGAATTATTTTAGAAAGAGGAGTGTCGATTGTGAAGAGTGCAGTAGGATCAGGGTCATATCGAATGTTAATGGATTGCAACTTGGTCTCAGGTCTTTTCACATTGTTACATTTTTAAGGTTTATTTATATATTTCATTGCATTCATTATATTAATTACTTGTAGAGACTGTTTTTGTGGGTCCTGAAATAGAAACAAGACCTGTCCAGATATATGATGAAAGAAGTATTACTCCCATGGAATCGGATGACAGGTTTCCCGTGGAATCAGGTGAAAGCCTTTCGAAAGATATATGCCACACACCAAAGCATTCAAGACAGTTTTTAAAACCATCAACAAGATTTTCACTAATTTATCGCCAAGGTACTTGTGTGTAAAAATTCTAGTAATAATAATTAGTGATTCAAACACTATTATATTGTATTTTCTTTATAGATGTTCTAAAAAAAAATGCAAACTGTTGCAGAGTGTGAAACAGAAACGCAGTAATACTTTGACAGAAGTTCGAAGGATTAATAAGAAATACACTAATTTAAAAGATAAAATGCGACAGAGCATTAAATGCGCTGAAAAATTCTCTTGTAATCCATCAACATTGAATTTTAGGGCAAGGAATTTCATACAATGTCAATTGAGAGAACACATGAAAAAGCCAAACGGAAGAAAGTTTTCGTTTGAAGATAAAATCTAGGCATCAACACTTTATAAAAAATCTCCAAAGGCTTATTATTTTTGGAGACAGATATTCATACTTCCAAGTCCATTGCATGTCGGTATTATTGAAAGCTTATTTCGATCATTAGGAGCTGCCATTTCACGCAAGAAAGATAATTCTAGTAAATATTGCATACTAACTAATATATACTATATATAATTTCAATTTTCATATTTGCAAATGGCAAACAACTTCTATTTGCGGATCATGCGCTTGTATTCATGACCAAGGGTGCCAAAGAACGGTGGAAGCTTTTCTGAAGGCGGAGTTAACAGATCTGAAAAGTCTTATTGTTACAGTTTTGAAAAAAACATTCAGTATTGGCCTAAAAGTCATTGCTACTGTTTGTGATCAATACTCGGCAAATTGCAAGGCAATAAATATGCTATCGAAAGAACTGAACAAAGCATCTCAATAATGTGTATTTCGAAATAGACGGAAATGAAATAATTCCCTTATTTGATCCTCCACATTTACTGAAGTGCATGCGTAATAATTTTGTTAATTAAAATGTAAAATTTACGAACATAGATGGAGATGAGTATGAAGCATCTTAGAAAGATATAATAGAATATTATAATTATAATGGAAATTCAAGATTATTTTGTCGATGTCCTTCGTTGACTGAACATCATTTAGACAATACGAAAATGAAAAGAATGAAAGTAAGTCTTGCTGCACAAGTTTTTTCTCATTGCATAGAGGACGCCATAATATGGCGTAACCAGACTGAGGAGCCTGTTAATTAATCTGATTTTTGATATTTATGGATTGCCTGCTTGGCAGTGTAAACGGTTTATCCAAATTACCATTAAATAGTAAATTATTTCGTTGTGCTATTTGTAATTGCTCCCAACATATAAAATTTCGGCATGTGGGCAAAAAACTATTGAATTCAATACAATTCATAAAGATCAAAGGTTCGGTTCAAGTACTAACAAAGCCTATGGAAGGTTTCAGGTATATGTCTAAAAAATAAAAGTAATTCTAGGATTTAATTATTTATGTACAAGGAACTTCAACTAAGATCCTTTGGAGAATTTTTTTGGAAGCATAAGGAATCAAGGAGTTACCAATACAAATCCTACATGCCATGCTTTTATTTCTGCCTTTA
>NW_020536294.1:31859-51335 GCF_003426905.1 Ctenocephalides felis | reverse complement strand
CATATAATTCACGCTATGGTTAAAATTATGTATCATTTAGGCAGTAGCGAAAATAACTTTAGTTTATATAACATGAAAGGATCAATCAATTTATAGGAGATCTGAAAGCCCCCATGAAATGGGATTGTAGAAAAATATAATTCAAACAAAAAATGACGCTTATTTACAGATCCATTGGCAGTATGTGCGTAGACTCGAGCGATATATAAAGCCACGGGGAAAGAGCGCAATCCAATAAAAAATATGATTTAATATATGAAATCCAAGCAAGAGCAACAGCGGGAAAAAATCCAGCGACCGCTCAGAGGAAACATATGAAGCGGTCGGATATCTGATAACTCGGCTCGCACGGAACTGCACCACTTGAAAAAATAATCAAAATGGAATTTCATTTGTCGGTATGTATTTCGTATGAGAACTGGCAGAGGGAGATTGCAGTCGTACCGTATATATGACTCTACAAACGTAATTAAGTTCTAGAATACAATACAGTATGACTGCTTTTGCCGGTTGCCCGTTCGACTCAGTACGTTTGATGCGAAACGTGAGGCGTTCGACTCATCACCACTTTAACTCTGCACCGTCTATTGATGGTTATGATTAACAGAAACTATTGTTATCAAGAGTTCATCAAAACGCCGCCGAGAAGAATGCCCCGAGATTGCTTTTCGCACTATATGGTTGTATAATTGATTTACTATTTCTCGACGCATGTGAGATTGCCTGTAACCAACAGATAATCCCGTTTCATGTGGAGCACGTACAACTCTATAGAAATGTACGAATATATCGAACATTATGTCGAAACGATGTTATACACGAAACTACTTTTTTCTACATCGTCATCAATCACAAAGGTAATAGATTTGTTTATCGCATTGATGGTGAAAGACAAATACCATCAAGCCTACTAGAATTACTTTTCGAAATTTAAGTTTTGACAGAATATTTTTTATTTATGACAGATATTATTTTTCAATTTTATATTTTGTGCTTTCACATTCAAATAAAAAATAGTTTCAAGTATTTTCCCCAGACTTATCTTTCGTATTTGGCGTAAAGGGTAACATGCGAGGTCATATTTTAAATGTGAAAATAAGCTTTGATGTATGATTGCATATTTCACATTCGCGTCGGTTTATTTACGCGTTTTTGATAACTGTTGAAAAAAATATTTACATACCAGAATGCTCTAAAAATGGAAAAACATTCGTAAATAAACTCATGCATATCGATTACTTTATAAAACCATATTATTCATATAGTTTCGATACAAATATTCGAAAGCACCATCAAAATCTCTGGAAATAGAATGACTTGGGTTCATAATTATTATTGTAGCACTAAATCGGAAATTTAAGTCAGCGTTAATGTATACATTCTGTAAGATAGAAACGCTGTATGAGGACAGACTGCACTTCACACACGAATCTCAACGGAATATATTCAAATGACAAATTCTACAATCAATTTGTTGCAAGCGACTAAAGACCGTTGTATATTTTAGTAAATGCATTTGAGTGAGTGGCAGCAGAGCGAAGTTATGTTTATCAGATTGTTTGTTTAGTTTAACTAGAGCGTCGAACTGCGAGCATAGACGCTCATCGCAGATAGGACCGCCGACTCCTGCATCCGATTGCTGAATTACATTTAATCTCCGTCAACGAGGCAGGCTGTATACACTAACATTTTTGTTTATTTATCGTTCTCCCGGGCATCCCCGAGAGCTTGGAACGCCCGGAGAACGGGTCTGAGTGCCCAGAGAGCATTTTTCTTTCGGCCTCCCGGCAAGCACCAGCTGCAACGACAATAAGATACAGCATTATCGCCGAACCAATACTCGCCACTCGCCACGATCACTATATCTGATGAGTTTCAAATGCGAATAAGGAGTCAACATGAACGAAACGCTTTGGAACACATTCATTGGGACTGCTTTCGGTGTCGATTTATAATATCAACAACTTATTAGCAATAGAGCTATAATAAAGCGCGGCTTAAAAGTTCACGGGTAAAAAGAACCATCATTATTACATCATAAACAATTGAAGTATAGAATTTTTTAACTATACTATTCTGAAGTAGAAGGCAAAAGATGTGTAATGAACCATCGTCGTAATTCTAACGATGTCGCTATCAGGGAGACCGCCATGTATCAATATTCATAACGAAAGTATTTTGTTTTGTTATTAGTTTTTTTTGTAATTTTTAGCTCTTTTATTTAGTTTATGATACCTGAATATAATTTTTAAGAATACATTATTTATTGGTTTTATAAAATATATCGCTATTTTTAAGTTAGATTCAACAGTTTTTTTTATAAAATCTCTATAAAATCTTTCATGTATTTGGGGTAAAAAGGACTAATTAAACCTTTACATTGGCAGAGATAAAGCATTAATAAGTTAAGTAGATTAAGTTAAAAAGAGCAATTTTACAAGAGATAAATTAAATTTATGATTATTCCTACTCTACTAATGCAGTTGCAGATCTAGGTTATATATGTACGGTTATGAAAAATGTACTCATGTAATTTTTATTTCGCATTGGGTAAATAATTTAGGGAGCGTCGATTAATCACGTGAGATTTTTAGTGGAACGGGGATTTAACAGAAAATCACAAAATATCACGTGAGGGAAGAAGGAGTATAATAGTAAGATATCACGTGTATTTATTTTTTACCTAAAGTTTTAAAAAAAAATCCAAACTCAAAAATTTTACAATTTTTTTTTTGTAACTAAAACTACACGATGTGATGTTTGTTGAGGGAGGTGGGTAATTTTGAATATTACCACGTATCACCAAGAGATAGTGGAGTCCAAAAATCCTTTTAAAAAATTGATCACGTGATTAATGGACGCCCCTTTAGCTTTTATTTCGTAAAATTCCTTTAAAACTGAAAGTAAGACATTGTGTCTGTTTACCCGATGGCTCTCCCTTACTACTCAGCGAATGGGGTTGAAGAGCATATTTTAGGAAAATATGCTAAAAAACATATTTCTATAATTAGGAATTAATTGTGAATTTTATTGAACATAGTCTGATAGTTGTTTGATTGATTTGATACGTGTTATTTGTTGTTTTGTAGTTCATTTTGGTTAAACAGTAAATACTGAAAGTCAAATTGGACTTTTATGTTCTGCCCTACCTTTTTGTGTGTGATTTGATTTTATAATTAATCCATCAAATTTGAAGTCAGTATTCAGTATTAATCTATAAAATATATGGGAATTTAACTATCATATAAATATTTAAAGTAAATAATTTTGGAGTTAAAATTTTAAATTCTTTAATATTAATATTGTGCAATGTGAGACAAAGTTGAAAGATTTGTGGATAAAAATCACCCCTAAAAAGATGCAACTAGTAGAGCATTTAATTACTATTTACTTTATTTTTCTCCCAGCTTACTGGTAAAATAACAAAATTATTGCTGACCAAAAAAGTGGCAAAACCGTACCCAGTGCCCCTAGATAACAAAGTTAAATTTCATTTTTAATAAAGTAACATATAACTAGTAGGTAATACATAACAACAAAATCGATAAAAATTTTGTTTCAAGAACGAACAACTTGATACCAGAATCAGAATTGAAAAAGTATCCAATTATGCAAAGCGCAATAATAGATAGCACAAGCGAGTATCGGATAAAATAAACTCAAGAAGTCGCTTTCAATCCTCAGCAAACAACGGTACGTGATCGACATGCAGAGTCGTGCGGTAATTATGCGGATAGGCATCAGGAGAGGTCGCAACCCCACGCGTACAGCCGGTAAATCAGACCGAGGCGGGCGGCACCAGCGAGAAGATCGGAACAGTTTTTGGGTTCGAACCGCCGAACTGCCGAACTGCCGAACTGTCTGCTTTTTGTCATTTAGCGTCGCGCACGCACGCACGCACGCACAGTTAGGAAGCTGGAATCGCGCATTGCGACTGCGATGCAACGCAAATGGAAAAGAGCGACGCCGGATCTATACAGCTATTCCCCATAGCTATGGGGCTGTGAAGCTAGCTAACTCGTCCCGACGTTCGTTAAAAACTTTTCCAAGTGCAGTAAATCTATCTAGCTGCCAGCGACATTAAGTGTCATCAATTGTAAATTCGTAGCTGACTAACACCATGCCGCAACGCCAGCGACTGCTTTTAATGCTCGATGTTGTTCGTGTTTGTTTTTATGGAAATTGAACATTCGGAAATGGAGAAATATGCGCATTCAATATAAAATATAAGCAAGGCGATCAATTATTTTCTTTTGTTTAGTAGATTAATATCTGATAACTTGGGTTAATAATGGATATAAAATAAAATGATAATTAACCACTATTTATAGGGGTAGAGCGGGGCTTAAAAGACCGCGGGTAAAAAGCTCCTCAGTCCCATCTAATGAAACATTATCTGAAAGCTGAACATTATCTCTAAAACAAGCAAACTATTAGTGATCCTATTTCAAAGAAGAAGGCAAAAGATGTTCAACCAGTGATCACCTTAATTCTTGCAACGTCTTAATCAGGACATAAACGAAAATGTATCAATATTACTACCGAAAGTATTTTTTTCGTTGTTAGTTTTTATGGTTTTAAGCTCATGTGTTTAGTTTATGAATATACTTGAATATAATTTTCACGTATACATTATTTAATTGCTTTGTAAGATGCATTGTTATTTTTCAATTAGATTCAACAAATTGCTTTAAATAAGCTCTATAAAAGCTTACATGTGGGTGTAGTAAAAGAAACCAACTAAACCTTCACATTGGCGAAGGTATAAACAATAAGAAATTGTACAAATTAAGTTAAAAAAGTAATTTTACAAGAGATGAATTAAATTGATTCTTATTCGGCCTCCGCTGAACAGTAAAAAACATTTCTATAACTAGAAATTGAATGAAAACAGTTCGATAGGTGTTTGTTTGATACATGTTATGTGTTGTTATGTAGTTAATTTATTTTAGACAGTATAATAAAAGTAAAATTGGACCTCTGTACCCCGTGATATCCTATATGAAATTATATTTCTATCCTAATTTTATGCAGTTAAAAAAATGATTTGGTATTTTAAGAATAATTTGCTACACTTAATAAAGTAAGCTCGTTTAATTTTAGTGAAATTTCCTTTCTTGGCTCGCAATCTTGAATAGATTTTCTTTTATAATTGAGGTTGCAGTATGTACTACAATGACTGCCACTCACAGTTGGATTACTCCATTGAGTAACGATTGCTTCTGAAAAGCGTTGAAGCTTCGAAAATGATAATCACTCGTCGCATCATAATCCGAAGCAGCGGCCCGAACGAACTTGAAGTCGAGAAGAGGTTGTAATTCAAGACGAAGTTAAAGCGATATAGCAAAAGCCAGCGCAAATATTTAATTCGCGATAATTGTACAAAAGCAGTTCTTTCCTCGTTGTATTAGTTACAAAATTATGTTCTGTATAAGTTTAGATTAGTGTGCGCCAGAGTCGGGCGTAATAGTTTGTCCGTCCATTATCCACTTGTTATCCTATTACTCCGTGTATAGCCTTCCGCTTGCCGCTTGCTGTGTGAAGCTTAACTTGAATTTTCGCATGGTGAGCTTCCAATATTTTATAATCGCGCGATTACACTGACTCGTAAGAGAATATTGTTATACGTGAACAGGATAACAAAGAGCTTTTGATCCATCTCTCGGAACCAACGAAATGAGATACGTATTATTGCACTATCGTCCGCTACGGGCAAACTCAATTTTATATGGCTATTCGCCGTTATATGACTGCAGCGCTGTCGTCTGCACCCTACCTAGCCTATGCCCTCTTGTTGCGCTCCATTGAAGGGGCACCACTTACCATTAGCTGCTCAAAAAGACTGAAGTTTTCCATCTCCACATTTTATTACTAAGTCATTCAATCATTAGCAAGGACACGCATACTATATACTTGGATAGAATTTGACCGAAAATATAATAAATACCCATACCAATATCCTGACTTGAGCTACCAATATTAAGGGGGCATTTTGGTCTAAAATTGTCAAAAAATCGTTTTTGTTTTTTTTGTATATTTTCAATCTTTTTTAAATTTAAATTATTTTCGGAGATATAACTGTTTGATACGATTTTCGATACGATACCCATGATTTTTCAACTTCTACTAGACCGATTTATTTGAAATATTTGCTTCTTTACAGACTTTTCTTCAGTATGACCTACGCTCATCCGCAAATTCTGCTTTTATTATATTTAAAAAATTCGAAAATTCACAAAAAAGTTGTAAAAATTTTATTTCAGACTGTAGTTATTTTGTGAAAAAACATTTAACTCTAACTTGTCCGTAGTTCATACAATTGCGACATTATTCTGGATTAATTAAATTAATTTTTCCCCAGATTATTTGGATGACTAAAATCATGGGTATGGTCAAGTCCCATTTTTTTAGATACTCCACTTCATCACCTTCTAGAATTAAAGCTTTATGACTTTTTTATTTTTTCAAATATAGTTATCCCTTTTTATGGTCTGTCCAAATTCGTATAAAATTTATAACTCTAGACCAGAATATACCCAAAATTATTGCAATGAATAATGCAACTGCATTGGAAAATATGTCACGGATAAAAAAATATACCTAATTAACTAAATAATTAAAAAGTTAATTAAACATTTCTATCAAGCGGTTGATATTGTATTGTATAGCCTTGATCTAAACAATGTTATTTAAAAATTAATTAATATGTAAAAGTCGAGATATATTTTAAAAATTAATATTCACCGATTGCAAACTGACAAGTTGCATATATCACTCTATAAATTATGTTATTCTATTAAAAGTTAAAACAAACTTTCATTCTTGCAACTGCAAATATAATAATTTATTATCTTTTAATAACTAATCTAACCCGCTAAAATATCTTATACAATATTTAATACTTCATGTGCTAATAACTAATATAAAACGGCTTCTGTTCGGGGCTTATAGCAGGTACCTAATCTAGAGCAAATTACTAAAGCTTTTATGAGAAAATAATGTATGCATATAGCATACCATGGGATCAATTTATAATAGAGGTGCTATAATAAATGCTCTGTATAAAAAAACTGCGAGTGTACATTGCAATAAGTACACCTGCTGTAATAGGAGAGTACAAAAATTATAAAGCTTGTGTAATAACTGGTCTAACATAAGTAGAAAAAGATGGAGTTATTTAAATTAAAGGTGTTTACAAATTTAAGTGATATCGAATTATATAACGCATTGTAAATAATAATATTAATAACAATAAACATACCCCAGTAACTTATGTGCAAACAAATTAAAATGTGCATTCAAAGTAATAAAAAAAAATTCAGAATGTGCAATTGTAAAAATATATGTACTATTGTATTTTTTAATTTATTATTAATTAATCAAATATTTTATTATTTTTATCATTCATTATTTAATATTAGGTGCTAATGTATTATTTAATACTATTTTAACATGTTATGTCAGTTAAATGTGTCTGACGCCAAGAAGTTCTACGCAATCACATAAGCGTGGCATAAGAAATAGAGTTTTTGCAGAAGATTTTTAAATTTTTTCTTTGATACATTAAGTTGCCTTCATATATTTTTAACTGAATTATCTAATAAAGTTACCATGATCCATGAGGTATTTTTTCTGATATTTTAGTGGCATTCAAAGTGTTACTATATATTTGTATAAAAGTCATTGTTCGGACGTCTTTTCGTTTTACTATATTGGCCATGAAGGTGACAAACTTCAGGGCATTGAGCTTTACACGGAATGGTTGCTACACCTGGTAGAGGGGGTAGCGAAGTGTTTTAATGGAACTAGTTGTTCACTTCTAAAAGTAAAATCCGCTTAACAACATGTAAATAACCAATAAAAATAAATATAACTTCTTTCATTATAACTTAGTAACAAACAGTGATTGTAATTAGAACTGCAACAAATACATAATATACAAACAAATCAGTGTTTAATACAGTTTTAATAAATTCTATAACTACGTAACAAAAGTACAGTCATAAGACATGACATTAATTACAAAAAAAAAATTAGAAAAAAAGTTTAAAGTAATTGCGATTTGTTAATGTATTAGAACATTATTTAGAAGCATAGCAAAAGCAATTTGCCGAACACCACAAAAACAAAAGCTCGACCAGTAATCGGTACGTCAAAAAGAGAGCGTCAGAAGCTTTCAATCGCTCGTATCCTAACCGAAAGCTCAGCAAGGCCGGAATTTTAAAATCGCGAGATTTAGGTACGATTTATCGTAAATATGTCCAGTAACCACTAAAGGGGATGGCACCGAAAGTATTTCATTGCAGAGTTTTAATGGTTATTTTGTTTCGTATTTTTCCCAAAGCTGCTGCATTGGACGAATAAAAAGGGGTCGTCGGTTCTTTGCATTCACAGTGTCGGATGAGTTGCGCAGCTCATTAGGCTTATCGATCGCGGTCACCGGGTTTATAAAAATACGTGCACTTCAGCGCATTGTTGCACTTGTCCAATATGAATTATACTTTTAACTCCAACAACAACACCGCACTAGCTTTTCTACTGAATGATTAAAACAACTTTTCGTAAAGCTGCAAGCACGTATATTTTATTAGCATACATATGCAACACCTGCACACGATTATACATGTACACATATTATATATAGGGTAGAGCGGAGCTTAAAGGATAACTAGTAAAGATCCCATTAATATCTCAAAAATAAGTGAAGAATATATTTTTTATGATACTATTTTAAAGTAGAAGGCAAAAGATGTCTAACCAGCCTTGTGTGCATCAGGAGATTAACGAAAATGTACGAATATTCATACCAAAAGTAGTAGTAGGTCTTTTGTAGTTTTGAGCTTTTTTGTCTAGTTTATGATACTTAAATATAATATAATAAATATAATAGTAATCTTTATATATATATATATATATATATATATATGTGTGTGTGTGTTATTTAATTGTTTTGTAAAATGTATTGGTATGTTCAAGTTAGATTTCTACAGATTTCTTCCTCTATAAAAGCTAACATGTGGTTTAGGTACAAATGACCAACTAAACCTTCACATTGGCAAAGTTGTAATCAAAAACAAATGGTAAATAAAGAAGTAAATTATGTTAAAAAAAGCAATTTTACAAAAAATAAATTAATAGTTATTAGACCTCTGCTGACGAAGTAATAAAAAATAAAATACCGGATCAAGGTTATATACAATAAAATATTATATTCTACATTGATTAAATAATGTAGCTATTATTTCGTAAAGCCAGTTTAAAACTAAGAAACGACGTCGGATCTGTTTGCACTCTAGCTGTCCCTTCTTACCCCGCTCATGGGGCAAAAAGAGACAGATGGCAAATTTCAGAAAAATGGTACAAAAACATATTAATATAATATAGGCGTTGACTGCGAATTTTACTGATTATAGTACGATAGTTGTTCACTTGGTGAATGTTATGTGTTGTCCTGTAGTTCATTTAAAGTAGTACTTTGTTGCCCCGTCCTACCCTATATATAATGTGTATATATGTATAATTACATTATATTCGCAAGTGTATGTATGCATAACAGTTACGTATGAGTTATAGTCATTTACATGTTTCGAATGAAATTTAATAACAATTTTATAACACTTTACGCCAAACGTAATTACAGTAATTTCATGTTTAATAAATTATTTTCTAAATATTGCATGGATCCACCTGTTAAATTGCGCATGATTTATGTCGAACAGGGGGTTGGGGGCTCCATTTAATACGAATATCTCTGTCTTATCCCATTGTTCGCTTCCCAAGGCGGGAGCGGCGTGCGTTCTTGGATTCCGGCGATTCCTGTGTTTTATTCGGCGTCGAAAGAGAAATTGTGCGTATTCATAAGAAATTCATTCGGGCGTAAAGACGTTTGAGTGAGGTGTTCGCACGGAACTCGTTTGTGTGTTGTTATCTGTACCGTTAAACGTATACGAGGGTAATTATGGCTGTTGCTATTCTGAATTACAAGGGCCATTCTATCTCTGGCTCGCCACCCTCGGGGTCTGTCGGGGTCGAGAGGTATTCGCCGCAGAGGAGGCCGTAGTGCGCGAAATAACGCCCGCGCTCGTCTCCCGCGGTGCGAGTATGGCGGCCTAGACATCGCGTTCTTCTCACCACCAGGTCGACCGCAAGCTGTCCGAATAATGAGGCGACTCATTACAATCGCCGGCAAAAGGAGCGGGCGTAAGATGCGGGGGCGTCTCATTTAAAAATGAATTTGTCGAAGGAAATATTGCGCTTCATGTATTCTCTTCTTTATACATTGGGGAGCGCATTCAAGTAATATGTCTGTATAAAAAATGATTGCCTTAAATATGTTTACCTTAATGACGACTACGCAAAGGCACAAAAGAATGCGCAGTAACATTGCTGAGATAAGAAATTATAGAGAACGTATACTGTTTTAAAAGCTCCTCTTCGTAGCATAGCAGCCAGGCATCTTCTAATGAAAATTTTACTTTTACGCTATGGAGTAGCGTAAATTTGAAATATTCCATACAAATAATTAAGTAACTATGTATTTTTACTTTTTAATTATTTAATATAGAGGAGCTAGAAGCTTATTGTAGCAGGGGTAAGTAGTAACAGACATTTTTCAATAGGATCTTAAACGATATTAGAATATTTCTTTGTCTCGATCGGATATGTAAACCCCTTGTCATAGCTACAGTCCCACAGGCCGACGAAATTTACGATAGTGTGCAACTGCGTCATTTTTGATAAATAATATAAAACTGCACTAACACAAAATTCCGGTTTGCGTTATTATTAACTAATAATTTTAAAATTTATATATCAAGTCGTTCGAAAATCCAAATTCAAATATTGTTTAGTGCTATATCTTGAGCTTCTTTACGAATATATGCTTTATTACTTTCACAAAACATCATCATTACAATTACCCAGAATATCACTGTTCTTGTATCTGAAACTACAAGCTGAACAAAATTCTTGAAATCAGTTCTTACAACTACTTCGTAGGTACCTAAAGTTTAGTGATCGAACGAGCAAACTATCTATATTTAAATGCTCATTTTTACTAAACCTTGATTTAATCTCATGTAATGACATATTGCGCAAAATTCATCAGAACCGGTTAAATAAATTGATTAAATCACTAATGTATACGGTCATTGCACATGTCAGTATTAAAATTGATGAAATTTCAATACCACATCAAAGTTCAATTATGTAATATCATTTCAATTATGTAAGTAATTAGATAGCAGGATGAAAGTTTCTAAAACTCTGAAGCGTAAAAACGCTCAATCATGTTAAGACAGTATAAGAAGTCCGACTCACAATTAACCTACAATATGAATTGCACTTTGAAAAGTACGCGAAAAGAAAACTTCAAAAGAATAATATTGAAAACTGTTACGCAGTTTTATCTTGGACTTTGAAAAAAGTTTCGCTCTTCATCCGTATTTCCATCTTAGTTGTTTTCCATTCTTTTGTGCATTCGCAGTAATTATTGTAATGGGTCAGGCAATGGCAACTACCACGCGTCTATTTTCAAGAAAAACCGAAGCTCAAAGGAAAGTTACAAGAGCATGATTCTTTTCGAGATGTTTGTGAATATTACATTTAATTAAAATAGTTCATGTCACGACAAAATAAAATTCGCAAATGTCGAAATGAATTCTTACATCTGACATTAAAATCCTTCAAGGATAGTAAATCTTTATTTGAAAATTGCAGTGTTGAAATTAATTTAAATATTCATAGAAATATTGATTTAGCTTTGATGAATATTTATTCATAATGTTATGTAAATAAATGTCTTCAACGAAACTGAATGTGAAACAAGTATCAATCGAAAACAAAATAAAGTATCGTTTTACACGGTTTTTCAAAATTATATTTTTTTAACGAAATTTATTAATATTGCATTTACAGAAAGTTATAAACACTGAACTATAATTTGCTTATATCTACAATAACATTTTCATTGTTTTACTAGAAAAATACAACACTACAAAATGTATGTTGCTGTTACGAATTCTTAGTAGTCTATGCCCAAGGTGAAAATATGTAGATAATATGAATACTCCCCGTTTTATGACCAAAACTAAATTTTATGTGTGTGTAAGAATTGAAATTATTAAATGTGTTTTAAGTATTTGATTAAAGATTAGTAATATTTTAATATTTGTTTTAGTTAAATGTAATTGTTATTCATCATATTAAAAACTAAGAAAATAAGGCTTTTTATAGTTATTTTCGTTTAGCAAGATTTTTCCATATAAAAGTGAATTTCACGTTTTTTATGGAACCTATGTTCGCGTATTATATATGCATATATATAATTACGTATGTATTTTATTGGCAAAACTTTAATAATTAAATTTAATACTATGTATAAATAAGTATAGGTTACTGAAATAAAACTTAATGGCGTTATTACGTGTGTGTTTCATACTGTAGGGTGCTACAGTTGTTTAACACTAATGGCCATTAACTACTACAATGTTTTGCGAAAATGTTTCACGCTCTACAATTATACGATTTTGCTATCCTTTCAAAACAAAACTACGACTGAACTATGTTTATTTATAACGGAATTAACTTTTCATTAATTATTGTCAGGTATATATATATATATATACATATGATTCATTTCCAAACTTCAATTAAAGGATGCCAAAATATGCATATATTAATCAATGAACAAATGCTAAATATTGAAAAATTTGTTAAATGCGTTGGAATGTAACTCTGGTGTGGTAATAAATAGTTGTACATGAAATGATATGAATAATTTATTATCACTGGAAAATCATAAATTTTTGTTACCTGTGATTATATATATATATATATATATACCTATATATATATATATATATATATATATATATATACTCAATAATTAATTAAAATGACGTATGTATTTGATATATGGTTCATTAGAATTGGTTAGCATAACAATTCCATGAATACATCCTCGCTATAATTAATCCTAAACATAATTTTATTAGCTAAATATTACCATACTGTATTACATCATATACCTAAATATATATTAACTAAATAGTTTAATATTTAGTTAATTCATATAATATTGACAAGATCTTTCTAGTTTTTTTGTTGCAGATGTCGCTTTTATACCTACTTTAAATAATAATAATAAATATTTGCTTGCTCTAAATGTAAGACGCTCATAAAATTATATTAATAAAGCATGATATTATTTTTATAAAGGAAAAGATTAATGATATCGTGACAATTATATCACAACAAATATCAAACAAACAACTATCTGACTGTGTTCAGTAAAACTCCTACATAATTCATCATTATAGATATGTGCTTTTTGCTGTTTGCACATCTTTCTCCTGTACATTTAAACTTAATAACTAACTTAACTTAACTTATAATTTAAATTTCTTAACATTACTTGTTTTTGTGTTTTGTGTGTTGGTGGATCTTTTTACCCGCGGACCTTTAAGCCGCGCTCTACCCTATAGACTACAAAAATGTGAAAAACTACGAGTAAGCTCGAAATAATATGCAAAAACTTTCAGTGATATCATACACAGTACATAAATCTATACATATACAAAAGCACTAGATATATTATATTTCAACGGCGGAACTGGACGGCAGTTTTGGCGGATTTTCATTAAAATAATTGTTATTAGTCGTACGAATAAAACAGAAAATTACGTTACCGTCGAAATGTACCGTCGTATCCATTAACTAATGAATATGATATCAGTATATGTGGAATAATCGGTTATCAATCTGTCGTGCCACGAACCCATTTTAGCCGATTGTGATTCGAAGCTTGACACCCAATGTATGACGATTGGTGGCAACGTGTGCGATTTTACTATTTGTCTGATTAACTGGTTATATGAACTTGTCAGTCATCCTGGTAATAGATAGATATAGGTAAGGTATATAGGGTAAGATTGTTTATGTCGTAGGTTATAATATGTAGTGCAATTAAATTGAAAGAAAATCTTGCTTCATATAAAATGGTACTAAATGCCGTCAGAATGCAAGGTCTTTGCTGTGCCCACCAGACAAACATTTACTGTTCTTTTTATTTAAAATACGCATATTTACGTTTTCAAAAAATGTGCTTTCGGTACGATTAAGGTGCCTAGACCACTTAGTCGTACCACCTAGTAGCCTAAGTCTTACCTACAACTAAACAACTATATACAATCTTATCTGAGATCAACTTTTCTTTAGTCACCTCGTCAAAAATAATTATTATAACACTAATAACTGTCGAACAAAATTATTCTACTCGACAATTAAGGCTCAACCCTGATCTAAATCATTCAAATATATTTTAATACCTTTCTAACAGAAAAAGCACTATAAAACCTAATTTTTCATTGTAATGTATCCTGTCCTTTGCAGACCCTCAAATATTAATCCTTCCTTCCAAGAAATTATTTTTCCTTGGATTACTGATAAGACAAAAATGCAATGGGATGTCGCTTAAATCCACGAAACGGACCAATCAAAAAAATAATATAAAAATATAGAAAACTCTGTAAATCAGTAATACCTCAAATTTCATCTAAGTAATCAAGAGTTAAACTAGCAACAAGTAATATTAACTCAACTTTATATCAACTTATGATTCTATCTAAATATACAATGACTGAAACTATCTTTTATCTTTTTAATCTAATCGATCTGATATAGCCATTATCTAATTATATATGGTCCTTCGGCAGCATCTCAGTGGATCACGAGCTTCTATTTATCTACCATCTTTTTAAACTATCTGGTGTCATAACAATTAACAACAAATTGTTTTATTAAAAAAAAAATTAAATATGATTACTTAAAGTACCCTAAGTTGGGTTGAACTCGTGAGAGTTTTCTGTTGCTATTGGACTAGTTTCTCTCTGAAACATATTTTTGATCCATATTTTCAAATGAAAATAGATGCACTACTATATATGGATGCTCTGCCCGAAGGCGCTGAACTAAATTCCAATTCGATTCTGTGCAGTATATTGTGCATCTCACACAAATACAAATATATGTATTATATTTTGCAATATTTTATATATAACGAAACGATATCTATCACAAGCAATTGACTTTTCATCAAAGATATTTAGCTACACGAGTTAGAAAAGATATATAAAATATATTGGTAAAAAATATTTTCATTCCAATTTTCCTTAATAGTTTATTATATATATATATATATATATATATATATATATAATGGTAAATGATATACATACAAAGTATCGATATATAGCAAACTAACTAATCAGGTCAAACATATAGAATAAGTTTTATTATTCTCTAGAGATAATCCCTTTATTATTGTTTTATGGAGACTGTTTGTGACGAACATTTCCGCAAAGTGCTTTCGAAGTTCAATTTAAAAAGTTATATTATTTTTTCTTCCTAGCCAGACGACGATTTTCTGTTTAGTTAAGTTACAATAAAGTTTTAATCGATTGAAGAGTTTTCTCGTTCACCTAAAAGTTAAATTCATTATCATTCTATTTTGAATATGCTATTTTTTATCTGAATTTAAAAAGACGAAGATGTAATAGACTTATTCACTTAATTAAATAGTAATAAACTATAAGAAATGGAAATATTACAACTAAACTAATAATAATTGATAAGGGATGTATTCGGGTGACCGTTGTTACCTATTAACCACTATAGACAGAACAATTATAACAACTAATTATGAACAATTTATTAAAAAAAAAAACAAAAGTTTATGAAGTTTTCTAAGTTATCTGATCAAACAAATGCAATTTAAAACATTATGTTCAATAAAATTATATGAATTAATATTAATTATTTTTTCTTACCTAATTTTGACTATTTGAAAACAATGCGGTCTAGAGATCGTATTAATGTAAGGCGCTGGGCTCAATGCAAAAATGGAAACTTGTTCGAACAAACATACTTCATCTTTCTCCTTTTGGATCCTATCTTAAAATCAGTATAACTGCATGAAAGCTTAATAGAATTTATCGCTTGTCTAAACATTAATTGCAGACTGCGTATTAAAAATATTTGAAGCAATATATTACATTCTTAAGATCTTTCTCCTTTTTCGATTTCTTTTCCTTATATTATCGTCCCAAATAAAGCTAAAATCCGCAGCAGTACATATTACGTATTGTAACCATTTCCTCTCACCTGAAGCATTGTGTTGCAGGAATGTACAAAAAGTCAATACTTTGTATGGAAAATCACTGCCAAATCGAATAGATTACCACCACCCGTGGGAAACACGTTGGAAATGGCTCGTTTTAAAATACTTCGCATTCAATCGAACATAAAACGAAAGAAGTATTCTCTCGTAAAATCTCAAACCGACCCAATGTCTCCTTTACGACACAATCTATTCTTTATTCATATTCCTAATAATTTCTAAGCCTTTCTGAATTATGCCTCGTTAGTATTCCCTATTCCCTGGTAACGTTTTGTTTGATGAATAAATAACGATTCGTGAAAATAATCAAAAACGACGTCCCCCAAAACATAAATAATCGTTTTCTGGATCAGAAATTACTTACAAATCGTTATGAAAAGATTTTGATGAGATATCACATTCATTTCTTAATTGTTATCACATTGTTGAAAGGAATACTTCAGCCAAATTTCATTTTATATAATATTATTAATATTATTATAGAATTTTTCTATTTCTATTTAAAAGCCTATGTAAAAGCTTACATAAAAATGCTATAAAAAAGAATCCAATTAAAATAGGAACTTCAAAGCAATACACTTCACCTCCAAGGCAAAATTATCAAAGCTATATTGAATATTCCATTACAATAGAAAAATTACATAAACATCAATTAATGACGTGAATAAATAATTTAAGTGAAGTAAAGTATAACTAAAGATAGTCGATGCTTTCGAATTTCATGATTTTTCACTTTAATCATTTTAAATAGATTTATGTTTTAATAAGATAAGAATGTCTCACTAAATCTCGCAAAGAGGGGATCCGAATTTACATAAAATTTCGTCATATAATTAAAAGGTGCTCCTAATGCCTTCATTTGAATATATTATTTATGAATATACGTAATGAAATAATAAATACTGAAGAATAAAAAATAAAACAGATGTATCATTAAAATTTAATATGACTACAATGTTTTTTGTTTAAAATATATTAAAACATACATATGATACAGAATATAATATATCAAGAGCGTAACCCATTTTTATTAATTTTAATTAATTTTTCTAATTAAATCATATTTTATAAGCCTGTTATTATGTGAACCATTACCTTTCGGACAGTTTTTAAATTTTGAAAAACATTGCATAATTTTTGGTGAAAACTTTGACGAAATTTTTTTAGCTTATCTGCTAATCATTTAATCATCTAGTTATGTATTTTATCATTTATTCCACAGAGCAGCTCTAAAAAGATCTAATTGACATTCGATTTTATATTTAGACATTTTTAAGTAATACCAAAAACGTGCAAATATTACAAAAAAACCTCTGATTCAAATTCCATAGCTCTAACCACTCCCGCGCGGGCAAGCTCATGGTCAATAATGATTAAACTCCCGCAAGATAAGTTATAGTAATCGCAAAAAATCGAAAATAAAAATGTTATAAATCTTTACATTTCAGAAGTTTCTGAACATTTTGGCATACCTTAGAAAAAATTGTTGGATGCTTGTGTGTGTGCGGATACAAATTTTTGTCGACTATTTCGAGAGCACGAATCAACCGATTTGAATAATTCAACAAGCATTCGATTCGTATTGATAAGGAGACGTGCTGTTCAGATTTTTGTAGAGGCAGGTCTAGCCGTTTTAAGATATGGGGCAAAAAGATCCAAAAATGGTAATTTAGTTCTTGAAAGAACGGAGCGTCCGATTTGAATAACTCAAAAACTATTTTATTGGTATTGACAAAATAAAGTACCGTTTAAATTTTAGCAAAGGCAGGGTCTAGTGGTGTTAGAGATCGAGTAGAAAAAGTAAAAAAAAATGCCATTTGGCGGTCAAAATGATGTAGACATATGTACATCAAATATTTTATAGAGATTTTAATAATAAGTATAAATTTTGTTTAAATTTCTATGGGTTCCGTACCAATGTTTATAAGTTAGATTGCGATGCCGCGCTTCGATATTTCTTCTCTAAAACAGCCACACAGCACGAATGCTTAGAAAAAACTCCAAATTTTTAAAAAAAATCGAAGTATAAAAAAATTTTTTTTTCAAAAAAGTCAAAGTTTTTTAAAAATTTTAAAATCCTCAAAAATATCATTTTTTCAAAGTTTTCAAAAAATGTCAAAGGTTTTTTTAAAAAGTTTAATTTTCGGTACAGGAAGTCCCAGCAGTTTCCCTTAAGCCACGACCCCATACACCACAAATTCACATTTATAATGATTACTCATCCAAAACTTCTAATCGTGCAACAAATTCGTGGAAATGTGATTGTTTACGTCTTGTATGTAAATTCCATCCAACTATTGTGCATTCCGTTTATAATTACATATCAATTCCAAGAAGGTTATGGAATTTCTTTCACTCTGGTGATCTTTAATGCACCGAAGTCATTAGACGATAAGGCGCGACTTGATATCTCTCCTACGCAATGTATGTGAAACTCAAACGACACAAGACGTCCGCGTGGGAGGTCCTAATCTAATACTAACCTCTTAATATAAACTTCTCATAGCTCACATCACATAATACACTAGGACACATCACTAGCTATTATTTGATGTGTTTGTTTATCGCTCATGTCTATTCTAAAGCAAATATTTATTCGGTATCAGTTACAAAGAGCATTTGGTTTTAATAAAAAAGTAGATCGCTGTTGACATTCAACAGCGATGAACTTGAAGCTATTTGGTAATTAGTTATTCATAACCAGAAAGGATGTTAATGTAGAGAGAAAGTACTAATTTATTAATGAATTGTAGGAAACGACTTTTTAATATAGAGTAGGGCGGGGGGGCACAGAGATCCAATTTGAATTTGAAGAAATATATTGTGGAAACCAAACCAATTATATCACAACAAACAACTATCTGACTATGTTCAGTAGAATTTCCAGCTAATTCAACATTGTAGAAAATTTTTTTTTGTTGTTTTTCAAAAATTTGTTACTTGGTCCTTTTTACGCCCTAGGCGGGTTATAATAGGACATCCATGGAGTAAATAGGTCCATTGTCTTATTTTTTTTAACCTACATAGCTGCAACCAATGTAAAACATAAATTTCATCGATACATTTTTTATAGAGATAACACAGTATACAACCTTGATCTGGTATTTCGTCAGAAATGATCAGCAGAGTTCGAAAACCTTTTTATTTGATTTATCTCTTGTAAAATTGTTCTTTTTTAAATTATGAACCGATTCTATGTTATGAAGAACTTTCCATACTAAATATTGACACAAGCCATGTGGTTGCTATGCAGTCAGGCGTTTTTCTCAGGTTGTCAGAAAGAAAATTTAACCTAAAAA
>NW_020536294.1:0-30859 GCF_003426905.1 Ctenocephalides felis | reverse complement strand
ATTTAGTTTACAAGACCTTAATATAATTTTTACGTTATTTGTTTTATAAAATGTATTGTTAATTTTAAGTTAGATTCAACAGTTTTTTCATATAACCCCTATAATAACATGGGTGAGGTAAAAAGGAACAACTGAACCTTTACTATGGCAGAGGCTGTAAACAATAAAAAAGTAAATTAAGTTAAAAAAACAATTTTCAATAGATAAATTAAATAAATAGTTATTCTAATTCTGCTGATAAATATTTTCTGACAAAAATACCAGACAATGTTATGTACAGTGTTATCTCTATAAATAATGTATCCATGAAATTTATATTTTGCATTAGCTGAGTAATGTAGATAATTTTTGTAAAATCCCTATAAAATTAACATTAAGACATTGGGCTTGTTGTTTGTTTGCCCCCTGACCGTCCCATTTCACCCCGACTTTGAGGTAAAACGAACGAGGTGACCAATTTTTGAAAAACAGCAAAAAGAATGAATTTCTGCAATGATAATTAGGTGGAAGTTTTACGAAACATAGTCAGATAGTAGTTTGTTTTATATGTGTTATTTGTTATTATATAATTGGTTTGGGTTCACAATTAAATTGCTCAAAGTCAAATCGAACCTTTTTGGACTCACATTGTCCAGTGTTAACTTTACACAATTTGTATGGTAATAGCGCGACAAATTACAAAAATATTACGGTGTAATGTTTACATGAAGGTATAAGCACCGAAAAAACTTACAAATTACTTTTAGTAAATTATTATCACATTTGTGATGGTTACATGACTTTATAGAAAGGTGGTAATATATCTTAGAAGCGTAATAAATGTTAATTACGGAGGACTAATGTTTTAACAAGTCGGCGTATTAAGAATTTAATGATAACCGTGTAATTAGATAAGCTATAAAACGCAATAAATTCCAAAAAACAAATATAACAAATATTCGAAATCTAAGTCATCCTTTTCCAAGAATAATATTTATCGGAACAGATAAGAAAACAAATATCTTGGCACGCACGACCATATATCTCCTGGCAAAAAATTCGACATATTGATAAAAAGTTCAGCATCGGAGTAGATTGTATTGAACTAAAGACTTTTCACAAAATATACCGACGTTATATTTCAAGCATTATGTTGAGATTGCTTAGACAAAGAGAAATTAGTCGACGGATCTAGGATTCGGATCTTGAGAACGATCACATCGTTATCCTACCATAAAACTTTCGAGTCGTTCAATAAGACATTTCTTGTCTCACAAGAATGCGAGTATAACATTGTACTCTGAAATACGATCATGGGTTTATTGGTATAAATCGAAGTCAAACGATAACAAGTTGTGCACCCATTCTTTTACAGCACAACACACCTGAAGGTGTTGTAAAAGTGCGATCATCCATACACTGTATATACACTATACAGCATACAGCTTCCTACGAGATCGGAAATAATTGGGTAATTATTTATAAATACTCGAGCACAGGGATGGATTAATATCTCTTGAAATATCGATTCTATTGGACAAATTTAATAAAAGAGTAACATTATATTAGAAATTAAAAATTTGTAATTTATACATCCGTAACAGATACATATGATTTGTTGGTAGTCACCGACATCCGTTAGTAAACATTTCCAGTAATCCAAAAATTTTATTGAATCATTTTTTAAAGTGATTAAAATTCATTTTTTTTATTCTCATATTTTAACAGCGATCAGAACCTTACATTCTATGAGCTGTTGGGCTAAAACTTCTCCTAACTTCGTATTTTTAGATGGTAACCCAATGGTAGCCCATCCACATTTGACGATTTATTATTAGAATTTATTTAATAGGGCTGGCTTAATTCAGAATATAAAGCAGTATTGATCAAACAAAAATTTAAAATAAAGACTGCATTAATTATTAGTTATAGCCTAATTATAATATAAGGTAAAGTGGAGCTTAAAGGTCTGCAGGTAAAAAGGTCCACAATCTTAATCTCAAGCTATCAAGAAATAAATAGCCATGTATCAATATTTGTAACAAAAGTATTTAGCTTATGATACCTGAATATAATGTTTAAGTATACGTTATTTAATATAGCTATTATTTCATAAAATCCCTTTAAAATTAAAATTAGGACATTGGATTTGTTAGCCCCTCGCAGTCCGTTTTAACACCGTCTATGAGTTAAAAGAGTTCAGATGCCAAATTTTAGTAAAACAGTGAAAAACATATTTCTTTAATTAGGAATTAACTAGGAATTTTACTAAACATAGTTCGATAGTTGGTTGTTTGGAACGTGTTATGTGTAGACAGTTTAATTACTAGAAGTCAAATTGTTTATTGAAACAATCTATACTACACATTATGTATATTCCAAAATGTCGAAGCAAACCAGTTGCTGAACTCTACATCAAATTTAATTTTGACCAACATTTATAGAAAAGATCCATTGAAACAATGCAAATCGTTTTTAGAATGTTTCACAAATCATATGACCAAAAACTTGAAGGAAATTAAAATTAGCTACATTTTTAAAAAATATGCATGAAGTAAAAAATTAAAATTCTGAATAGCTTAACTCATAGTGAAGTAAAGGCCGGCACACTACGTCAACAGGGAATCAAGTGGATGTCGTCCATGGACGACACTCGTATATACAGGTAGTCAAGTGGATGTCGCCCATGGATGGAACTCGTAGCTAAAGGGTAAAACTACCAGAAAATATGCAAAACCGATTGCATTGATATTTAATACAATAAAAACGTTCATAGATCTTTGGAAAGTATAATTAAAAATACATTGCTGATTATGTCCAACAGCAACAATCCACGATTTGATCGACTTCATAAAAGTAAATTTTTTTTTATAGAAAAATTGCAATTTGCTATCACCAAACTCTCTTTTGGTCCTTTCGATTCTACGATTCTAGTCTCTAAGAAGATGTCTCAAAAGTGTGATATTTTTTTGTTGTTTGGAACAGCAATCAGAACTTACGACTCCTTTAAGCTGATGACAAATTTAAAAAAATCATTTTTTAAATTTGAATTAACTACGTCATTTATACAGATGAGATGGCAACCCAAATAGTTGTCTCATCTCTTCATGATAAATAAGATCATTACAATTACTGTAAAAGGGACAATATTTATTGATGCAGCAATTCTGGATTAGAGCTAATATTTACTTGAAAACATAATGCTATCTAGATCTCCAAGTGAGACCAGCCGCTCTAACCACGAGTAAGCATGTTAAAAAATACTGCATTATTTATTAATAAGAACATTTGAAATAGAAAAATTTAAAAAAATGTAAACAATCATTTTCTATGTTTGATCTATAAATTTAACCCTCTAGTGCCCCTTAAGAATATGGCAAGGTAAACGTTGCATAACGGCAAATTCTTACTTAATTTTTAAAAATAGCAAAAGCCAGTCGTAAGTACACCGTACTCTGTGATATTATCTGATAAAACCCAGCAGATACTCTATGAACACATCTTATTATATCTACGAACATTGTTATGATACGTTTTACGTTCGTGCTTAGCAGCAGCGCACTAAAAACGCTTTGAGCTCGCTGAGAATCGACTCTCCAATTATTTTTATAACTTTACACTAGTAATCGATCAAAAAAATTCTCCTAGATTGTTGTTTCAGACAGTTAGAGTACAGTATACAAGACTGATATTTTTATTATTCTTAAGTTTTATTGCCCGCATTAGGTATTTGCTGCTGCTCCAACTATCGATAGTAATAAACAAATAATTCATTCGACTGTAGAGAAAAGAATTTCTATAAGTCTCTACTGCACTTCATAGCATTAAACATTGTTTTTTTATTAATTTATTAAATCTAAGCCTAATAATAAAAATATTATATATTGCCTTATGTACAACGCAACTTGTACACATGAGCAGAAAATTTGAAAACAATTTTATATAAATTTCACCATCAAAAGGTATCGAATGCTTTTTGAATCATTCAAATCAGATGATCCGAGACGAAATTTCAAAGCGCGTAAGCGCCGCGCCGCCGTCTAACGGATAAACAATGGTACAGAACCCATAGGAATGTGAACAAAATTTATACTTATTGGTAAAATCTATATAAAATATCTGATAATTTGATGTGCATATGTCTAATTTTGACCGCCAAATGGCTTTTTTTTTACTTTTTTTACTAGATCTCTGAAACCGCTAGACCTACCTTCATGAAAATTTGATCAGTTATTCATCTTGTTAATATAAGTAAAATATTTCTTGAATTATTTAAATCGAACGCTCCGTTCTCTTAAAAACTGAGTTACCTTTTTAGCACTTTTTCCCGTACATCTTCGGAACGGCTAGACCTTCGCCAAAAACTAATCAGCACGTCTCCTTATCAATACGAATCGAATGTTTTTTGAATTATTCAAATCCCTTCATCTGTGTTCCCGAAATCGTCGACAAAAATTTGTATCCGCACACACATACACACACGCACACACACACACATACACACATACGAATCGAATTGATTTTTTATCAATTCGATCTCTTTCATTTTCATTAAAACTCAAACTTTTTCCTTAACCTTAAAATATGTACATATATAATATAATATATATATAAACATCTTACGTAAGATATTTTTTTAAGTTTTGTTGACACAAAAATATTATCCAAAAATTCGACTATCGATTTTTTCATGTTTGTTATATTATCAGGAAGCTTCAATACCATAACATTTGATCTCATGGGAGTTAATAAATGCTTGTATGTTTATATAGGTTCTGGTTATTTATAAATTCAAAATAACAAAATGCAGGATGCACAACTAATTAAATAAAAATACAAAATTTAACGAACGATTTTCAATGATCAAATTTTATCATTTTATATTATTATTCCCGAATGACTTTTTCGCATAGTGCTCGATCATCCATTTATATCTTTCATAATTATCAAATTTATTTCACATGGTGACATCACAGTTTGTTCTTCGGAGCTATTTATGTATTTTTATGGCCGTACAAGGTTTTTTACATTAAGGTTATCCTCGTTAGGCTCGCGATCAATCCAAAACATTAATGGATGAACTACATAGGAAAGTCATCAGAGAAATGGCATTTTCACACAGTTATTAATACATCACGTCGAGCAGACGTATAAATGTTTCCACGAATGATTCTTTTTCCGAGCGATAATATTTTTAGCGATCTTATTCCGTCTGTTTGAATGAAAAATAGGTCGTGCATGGTATTATTTTGATCGAAGGTTTATATAAAAAATAAATAAAATACTGAGTGTCTTCAAATATGTTTTCATGATTTGTATCTTAATTTTCTTAAATATGATATATTTTAACGTCACGCCTAAATTATCGAGTAAAAATTAGAAAAAAAGCATTCCAAATGAAATTAGAATAAACTATTAAATTTGCATAAGTATATGTATATAGGGTAGGGCAGGGCACAAAGGTTCAATATGACTTTGAGCAATTATATTGTTAAAACCAAACCAACACATATCAAACAAACAACTATCTAACTATGTTCAATAAAACTCCCAGCTAAGTCATCATTGTAAAAATGTGTTTTATTACTGTTTTTCAAAAATTCGTCATCCGTTCCTTTTTACCCCACAGGCAGGGCAAAATGCGACGACCAGAGGACAAACAGTTGCAATGTCTATTTTTAATTCTAAAGATATTTTACAAAATAGTAGCTATATTATTCAACAAATGCGAAATATAAATTTCATGAGTCCATTTCTTAAAGAGATAACATTGTATATAACCTCGATCTAGTATTTCGTCAGAAATCTTCATCAGCATTGGAATAACTAGTTATTTAATTTATCTTTCGAGAAATTGTTTTTCTTAACTTAATTTACTTTTCTATTTACTATTTTTTATTGTTTACACCTTTGCCATGTAAAGGTTCAGTTAGTCCTGTGTGAGCATTAATAAAGGTTATATAAAAATATCTGTTAAATCTAACAAAGTTAAAATTAACAATGAATCTTATAAAACAACTAAATAACGTATATGTACTTAAAAAATATATTAAGGTCTCGTAAACTAAACAACAGTGCTCACAACCAAATAAAACTATCAACGAAAGAAAATACTTTTGTTGTTTTTGTTATACTTTGTATCTGGATTAATATTATAAAGTATATGGTAAGTAAAGTAAAAAATACGTATTTTTATTTATTATTATCTGTAGTAAATCCTTTAATTAATATACATAATTATAAATGCATATTGTGGTTTTCTCATGCTGCTACCCGCGGTTATGGAATTTTGATTGGACAAAATTATCTTACATATGCAAATCAAAACTAATTGACTTGAGTGCTTTCCATTATACCCAAAAAGCATTCAGGTGCATATAAAATTGTAATTTATTCTTTAAATAAATTCGGATTGCCAATTCGAATGATGAAGATTAAGATTGGATTTCAGATATTATACGATGCATATGTAATATTGTTTTAATTGTACTAAAAAACGACAATGTATGTTAATTTCTGTGCACGGATAAAATATTTATAAAAAGTATGTAAATACTAATCCGATTGATATTGTTATAACGTAACATTTATAGGTATGGAATTTATTGCTGTTTTTGTATGCGTTATTTATAATATGATCGAATTTATAGGTATTTTTATAGGCATTGCATGGAATTTATAGGTATTTCTGTATTTACCTCAATTAAATAAAATGCTAACGCAGTTATATTTTATTATGTAGTTTTTATATTATTTGACAGTTGTAAGTTTTGACAATCAAGTATCAAATTGTATAAACTGTAAAAAAACTAACGATATTCACTTTTAATTCATTTGTCGCTAAGTTATACCTAAAAATTTTTTTTTTAATTTTCAAAATTTTTTCTATGCTATTTCCATAAGAAATTTGATTAAATATATTATATATATTATTAAAAAAATATATATTGATTAAATTGCGCACTATCTAAAAGTTAATATTAAGAGCTAAAACTTTCAGAGAATTGTTTTTTATCAATTTGGAACCATTTGAGCCCTTGGGAGCAAGGAAATTCGAAAATGTCCATATCAAGGACCACCCTAATATATAAATATATATATATATATATATATATGTATGTGTGTGTGTATAACAAAATAATGGACATCCAGAAAAAATGATAAATATTAAATTTTATATTACTTATTAACTTATTTGGATTAATATGGCGTTATTACAAGTTTGAATCAAAAACAGAGTGCTCTCTATCTTAATTCAAATATTATTACATTAAAACTAAAATATTAAAATAGCATTTACTTTACTTTTTTCATTGAAATGTAGTTTACTTTTTAAGTTTACAATTGCATTCCTAGAATTTACAAAATATCAAGAAACAACGTTGTTCCATCATGACATAAAATTATAGATTTAATATAGCCAAGAGGGTTGCTATTCTATATGTAGCAGAAACTCGATTTGAATTTAATAAAAACCGAAAGTTACAAATCGACAAATAAAAAGCAAAATGCCAATAATATCTATATTAAAAATAAAATTTCAAAAACCTCTAAAATAAATTATAGAACCGTATTATAAAATTGCATATAAACCGAGCATGAAATCTTTCGAATTCCCTGAAAATTATCAGCGTAATCGATCTCTTTTATAAGCATCATAAAAAAGATTGAGATGTCAAGAAAATGAACGCGTTTCTTTTTGAGTATTTTTAAATTGAACATCAAGAAAAGTTCCTGTACCATCATCAGATATTATAAGTTACTTGTACGTATATAATATGAGGAGATTTAATAAAGTTTCCGTTCTGGGCAGCCGCTGAATTTTTTCCGCCGACCTATGCCGTAAACATTCCATAAACTTATGTTTTCAACTCGGGATCGATAATAAATGAACTGCCGTAAAAATGCGGTGGAGATAGTTTGCAGCAAAGATTTTCGAGATTAAACATTTTTTTAATAGCTGGCCGGTATATGATGTGTATAAAAGCCACAAAAAATAAATAAAAATAGAACAATAAAATGAAAAATGCAGGCGAGCACAAAGGTCCAATTTGACTTTCAGTAATTATGCTGTCTAATCTAAATGAACTACATGATAACACATAACATGTAAGAAACAAACAACCGTCGAGCTATATTCAATAAAATTCCCAGTTGGTATTAAATCTATAAGTTGTTTTTTCTAAAGTCTTCTGATATCAAAACTCTCTAAAGCGGCAATAACAACATATCATTTTAATATTTTACAAAGATTTTTAAACCCCTCTTTTGCATTTATTTCCTTTATACATGTACTATTATCAATGTGTTATTGATACAAAAGCATTTTTTGATTTTTTGTGATTTAATTGTAACAGAATATCCATCATGAATTTTCCGCTAACTATTATTGTTTGAATGTTGTTCGTACTCGTGCTCAAACGCGTCAAAAAATCTACGAACGGTGAATATTATTTATTCGTACTGCATAATGTATATTTTTTGTGATTTGTACACGTATTTTCAATACGATGTTGAATATTTTTTATAAAATAAATCAATCAGGTGTTTTCTTATAGAGTATCACATTTAGTGATTTTATTATATTTCATTTTAAGTTTAGATTTTTTTTTGTTCGACGTTAAAACATAAGATCATTTTCATCCAAATCGTCATAAAAAGTAATAAACAATTAACTATTTATTATGTATGTTTCGATATTGTATATGTGTCATCGTTGAACAACTATTAAAAAATATTTTACAAAGTTTAAAAAAGATTACAAGATCATAAGAAAACATAACAAATAAAAATATCAATACTTACCAAAGCAGGTAAAAAACACAATACACAAATTTAACAAACATTTTTTAATGAAAAAGCAAACCAATAAAATAAAATAATAAACTAAAAGTTCAATAATCAAATTATGTAGTAAGCCATATGATTATCAAACTCTAAATGCAAAGCGCAATGCAAAATCACGCTACATATAAAAACGAAGGGGTTCACAAAACTTGATCAAAGACCGACTTCTACAAATTGCCAGAGTTTGGAAGAAAGGTGAAACAAAGATGAAAAAAAAACAAACAAATATAAAATAGAACATGTTTTTTATATTCATTTGTTTTTTTTTTTTCATCCTTGCTTCACATTTCTTCCAAACGACTAGCAATTCCCAGAAGTCGATCCTGCATCAACTTTTGTGAACCCCGTTCTTTTGATACAGCATGATTTTGCATTTCGTGGTTCATTTACAATTTGTCAATCGTGTGATTAACTACATAATTTTTTTATTTAACTATTAGTTGATTATTTTATTTTGTTGGTTTGTTTTTCCATTAAACAAGGTCTTTAAAATTTGTGTAATGTTTTTTTCCTGGTTTGATATTTTTTAGAATTTGTCGACAATACAGTGTTATATATAGTGTCAAAACGTACATAATAAACAGTTAATTATTTATTGCTTTGTATTTGGACTATTTGGCTGCAAATAAACATTTCAAGAACAAAGTTTGATTTTTATGCGTATCTTTTTATAAATGAATCCTGTTAATATATTATAAAACAAATTCGAGTATGGCATGTTCAAAATTTGCCTTTGTTTAAAGAATAAATTCCTGCAAGAAGATTTAATTAAATCAATTAATTTAAGCATATTTATAAAATTAAATCAGGGACAGCAAAGAGAACAAATAAAAACACCAACTGGAAAGTACCTTTAAAAATATTTATTGGCTGAAGTTGAGTCAGTAAAAGTACGTGTTTTTTTAATAACAATCAGAATTTGGTATTCTATAATCTGTACTTTGTGTTATTATTTTCTTATTTTTGGAAACATATTTCTCTTCTATATTTACAAGCAAAAATGGATATCATAACCCCTTGATATGCAGAATTTTAACTCGAGACCTTGGGGTTGTAAGCCCAAGGCATTTCCTCTTAAGCCGTGTACTTATCTCAAGCAACAATAACCTCTTGAGCAAAAAAAGCAAACAAATATATCTAATGAGATAAGTATAAGAAATCAATTATAAGGTAATGACTAGCAACTCTCAATAGTTGTTGATTAATTGATTGATTGTCTGCACTTGTAGCAGTAAATAACTTCCCGTAGGGTAAGAAATTTTTATATATGTTTACGTTTCAAAGGGTTCTGAACATTTTGACATACCTTTGAAACAGTGGATGTATGTGTGTGCGGATACAAATTCTTATCGACGATTTCGGGAACACGGGTCAACCGATTTGAATAATTCAAAGAACATTCGATTCGTATTGGTAAGGAGACGTGCTGATTAGTTTTTGGCAAAGGTAGGACGAGTTGTTTAGAAGATACGGGACAAAAAGTGCCAAAAATGATAATTGATTTTTTGAGAGAACGGAGCGTCCGACTTTAATGATTCTAAAAACATTTCATTTGTATTGACGAAATGAAGAACTGATGTAATTTTTGAGAAGGCAGGTCTAGCAGTTTCGGAGATCCAATAAAAAAGTAAACAAAAATACCATTTGGCAGATAAAAATGATCACTAGACATATGCACATCAAATTATCATATATTTTATAGATATTTTAATAATAAAAGCGAATGTATACTTTTCTATGGGTTCCGGACCAATGTTTATGCGTTATACCGCGACGCGGCGCCTACGCAACTAAGGTATCGCGATTGTTTTGAAAATTTCCAAAATATTGCAAAGTATAAAAAATCTTATTTATCAAAAAGTCATATTTGTTTTCAAAAATTTTAAAAATCTCAAAAATCGATCTTTTCAGAGTTCTAAAAAAATTGAATCTTTTTTAAAAGTTTTTGGTACGGAAAGTTCCAGCAATTTGCCTTAACGCACGATGCCATGCACCACTAGTTATTGCATAAATTAAATGAAGCAACACGATGTCGGCTACTTAAGACAAAACATCTGATAAGAGAGAACATCATGTACTGGACCCATTAAATGTATAATTAAAAGCTTCCCCATCGCAATGATTCGAGGGTGACTGATATTTAATGTGGACACATTAATCGTCAAAGTGACATGGCGTGCGGTTCGGCCTGCACCATATGACAATAGAAAGGCAACAGCAGAGTGCAAGTGGCCATTCGGACGATAGGAAACTCGAAACACAAAAGCCGGTTAAACGGCGTAATTAAACTACCGGGTCCGGATGAGAAATCTATTTATATCATATAATCACTTTGGGAATATCATCGCTTCAATGATATAAAAGAAGCACACAACAATAGCCCACGTGAAACGCACCACGGATCCTATGAAAAATTATGTCGCGAAATACAGAAAATTGCGTCGAATGCCAAAAACTAATTACTTTTACACGCTGCGGATACAGAAATTGTTTCGGTCATGTTAATGTTTTTACTCTTGTTGAGATTTTTATTTGGTATTATTTGTTCGGATAATTAATCGGAAATATTTTACAGCTGACAAAAGTTTATGATTGTATTTATATGTAATAAAATAATTTTTCAATTCAAAATTTTAATTAAATTCGGGTTGTACAACTTTTTGATAATTAAATATTATTCGAGAGCCACTTGCTCTAACGATATTTATGTTTTTCCGATTATATTGGATATGGTTTTGTTAAGTGTAATCAACAAAAGCATTTTCATGAAATTCATTATTATGAAGCGATTGTTTTATATTTTTAACCATAAAATTATTTTGATTCAGAGTGAAAATCATATTTCTTTTAATTTGTAATTTAATTTATTAACTTCCCTTAGGGTAAGTTACAGTAATCGCAAAAAAACGAAAATGAAATTTTTTGCATATCTTTACGTTTCAAAGGTTTCTGAACATTTTAGCATATCTTAAAAAAAAATGGATGTAGATGCCTTAGTAAAAGCATTGATAACAAGTATAATGAGGAAAAAAAATCTCGAATTTTGTATTTAGGGGCCGTTCAAGTATTACGTAAGCAACTAAGGGGGGCGGGGGGGAGGGGTTTGTTGATTTGCTTATTTTGGGTTGACGTGGGGGGCAGGGGAGTCTGAATGATGATTACGTCATAGTAGTAAGTATTTTTATTTTTTTACATAAATTGCAAAATGTTTACGTAAGCATGGGAGTAGGAGGTAAGAGCTTTGCTTACTTTTGCTGACAAGGGGGAGGGGGGGGTGAATAATTGTAATAAATCTGCTTACGTAATACTTGAACGATCCCTTATTGCTGAATAATGCAATATCAAATTCAAAGTCGTTTTATTCAAATCTTTTATATCGGACTTTTATAAATGTAGTAAATTTTATCTAGTTTTACCCTATCTAACAGAAAAGGGGTGTTTTTTTCCCAAATTTTCTATTTATTGCTAAATAATGAAAGTTGACATGGATTTGTAGTAAATTTTATCTAGTTTCACCCAATCTAACTAAAAAGGGGTGCTTTCATATAAAATTTGTAAGTTATTTGACAAAAACCAAAAAAAATGTCCCGAATTTTGTATTTGTTGCTAAATAATGAAATATCAAAATCAAAGTCGTTTTATTCAAAACTATATAAGGTTCGTATTGACGACTGATTAGTTTTTGACAAAAGCAGGACCAGCTGTTTCGGAGATACGACTAAATAAAATTAAAAATACAAGACTGCATTGACTAATAAAGAAAATTACACACAAAGATAATTGAGACAGTTATTAATCTTTATAAAGTTTGCCAATTCTCTCAAAGATCAATTTAGGCTAGATTTACTAGGAATGGTAAAGGGAGCATAATTATTAAAATTTAATTCAGTGATGATTGATATGAAAAATCCTAGAAAATAGTGCTGAAATTTTAACGCAAAATTTTAACGCAAAATTTTAACCTAATATTATACTTAATTTTAGAGACAAATCAGTACTTATTTTACAAAATAATTGCCAACCAGATATAGACTCAAGACCTGTAGTGGTTTAAAACTGTTTTACAAAGATTCAAGCAAAAAATAGGAGTTTTTAGAATCCGATCCGAGAACGGAGTATTCGATTAGAAAAATTCGAAAAGTATAATTAATTTTTGCATAAGGCAGGTCCAGCATTTTTTAACTTCCCGTAGGGCAAGTTATAGTAATCGCAAAAAAATCGAAAATGAAAATGTTTATATATCTTTACGTTTCAGAGGTTTCTGAACATTTTGGCATACCTTAGAAAAAATGGATGTATGTGTGTGTGTGTTGTGGGTGTGTGTGTGTGTATGTATGTATGTATGTATGTATGTATGTATGTATGTATGTATGTATGTGCGTGTGTGTATGTATGTGCGGATACAAATTTTCGTCGACGATTTCGGGAACACGGATCAACCGATTTGAATAATTCAAAAACATTCGATTCGTATTAATAAGGAGACGTGCTGATTAGTTTTTGGCGAAAGCAGGTCTAGCCGTTCCAAAGATACGGGGCAAAAAGTGCCGAAAACGGTAACTCAGTTTTTAAGAGAACGGAGCGTCCGATTTGAATAATTCAAAAAACATTTTACTTGTATTGACAAGATAAAGAATTGATCAAATTTTCATGAAGGCAGGTCTAACGGTTTCGGAGATCTGATGAAAAAAGTAAAAAAAAATGCCATTTGGCGGTCAAAAATGATCATTAGACATATGCACATCAAATTATCAAATATTTTATAGAGATTTTAACAATAAGTATAAATTTTTTTTACATTCCTATGGGTTCCGTACCAATGTTTACGCGTTAGACGGCGACGCGGCGCTTACGGGCTTTGATATTTCGTCTTTATGCAGTTAAAGCAGTACGATTGCTCTGAAAAAAAGTTTAGATCTTCCAAAATATGTCAAAATAAAATAAAACATTTTTTTTTTTCAAAAAAAAAAATAAAAAAAAATTTTTTTTTTTCAAAAAAAAGTAATTTTTTGTCCAATATATAGTTTCTCAAAAATCTTATTTTTTCAAAGTAAATTTTTTTCAAAAATCTTAATCGTTTTTAAAAAAAAAATTTTGGTACGGGAAGTTCCAGCAATTTGCCTTAAGGCACGATGCCTTAATTGCCTTAAGACAGAATTCCACTTACAGCTAGTTAAATTTTCAAATAATTTTTTATTTTATTTTATTATAAACTTTGCAAAATTCAATTTTTATAAATACGCAAAGTTTTAAATTTCAAAAACTCAAAAGCTAAATAGTAGCTTTTATTAAAATGTTGATTATATCAGATATGGTTTGATAAGTATAATAAAAAAAGTATTTTATGAAAATTTATTATAAAGACACCATATTATTTTTAATTTGTAATTTTGCTTTCTTATCTAAAATACATACATGAGAACATGAATTTTGAAATTTCGTCAATGAGAAAATTACAAGATTAATTTAAAATAATTGAATTTCGTACTTTTTAAATCGGAATAAATGGTAGGTTTAATAGAAATAATAGAAGCTTCAAACTATATGCGTTTTGGGGTGGAATTTTGTGCATAAACCCACAAAATAAATATATTGTTGATTTCATAATAAGCTAATGGTTCATCCAATATGTATCAATTTCATTTGTATTTCATATTATATTCTCTCCTTATTTTAAAATGATTAGTGTGTTGCATGAAGAACATTAGAACAATGTAACAATATTTTAATACGGTCGCGTCATCCAGTTATGACTAAACTAATTATCATATATAACAAATATTACATGTTAATCACATTTATCACTAATTAACCGTAAACTTTATACAATTTGCATTATTTCATTGGAAATTAATTCTTTTTGTTTCATATGGAAACATATGGTCAAAAACCATAATTCATTACCGCGTCATTTTGCTGTCAAGTCTCCTAGTAAATAAATAAATTATATATTTTACAATCGAACATTAATGAAATGATTGAAACACGTGTCAAAGCAAGAATTTATTATCATACATTTGTAATACTGTGAATAAAACTGCAGTGCGATGGTTCTTTATAATAAAAATTATACTTCCCTACCCACATTAGCTCTGAACAGATGACTCATGTTGTAATTCAATTTTTTTTTTGTTTTAATGACTATTTAATGTCCCTATTGTTGATTTTTCACACCTGCTAAATTGATTAAGAACACAGTTTTTGTAATAGCTGTGTGAAAAAAATAAGAGGTCGTATTACGTTAATGGCGTGTTGCTTATTTTTAATTTTCCTGTTGTAAGATTAAATTTCACATTGGGAAAGTTTTTTTAAGGATAATTTATAAATGTTGTTCTATTGCACACGTTTTTATAATAATTTCAAAATGGGTAATAATGATTATGAACTGCCATTTTACAAAATATAGATATAACTAAACGATCCACATGAGAGCTCCGTAAATTTATAGTTAAGTTAAATGTAGTGTATGATACATAATATTTACAAATAATCAATTATAATGTTATACACATAGAGTTATGGGCCGATTCTGCTGTAAAATAGACCAATGGTATTGCAAGGCTATGTCACGTAGCATTTTTCATATAAAGTAGTACTAAAAACTGTAAAATGCAACTTCACTCACATGTTATCAAGTCATATCTCAAAGATCCAATTATGATAACATAGTTTTTCTGACATTTGTGCGTTTTTTAGGTCTAGGTTTTCGCCTGACTGCACAGCAACTTTATATGAAAACTGCTACGTAACATAGCCTTGCCATAACATTGGTCTATTTACGGCAAAATCGGCCCGTTAAAGTGCGTCCATTAATCACGTGATCGATTTTTTTAGGGATTTTGGACCCCCTATTCCCTTGGTGATACGTCGTGACATTTAGAATTAGAAGCCTCCCCCCTCCCCCGCAAAACATCACGTGTATTTTTAGTTACGTAAAAATTTTTAAACAAATTTTTCAAATTTATGAAAAACGTAAAATTTTGATTTTTTGAAAATCTAGGCAAAAAATAAATACACGTGATATCTTACTAGACCCACCCCTCCCAACGTAATTTTTCGTGATTTTTTCTCAAACCCCTCTATCCTAAAAGCCTAACGTAATCAATGGATGCCCCTTAGTCTGATGATATCCTTAATTTGTTTATCATGTCCTTTATCATTTTTTTTCTATCTTCTTGAAAAATTATGGTAATTCTTTGAGCTTGACTATTAAAGTATTCTTTATTATGATCGTTATAGACGTTTTCGTTGTTTCATTTCTATTGAAGAATATCACAACGCATTACATATGTAAGCTCTCATAATAAGTGCCAAAATCCGATCAATTCCTTCGAATGCGAGTGAAACGAATCGATTTAGAAAAAACATGATTCCACAGCGAAAAAAATGTGATATGAAGAAAATAATAACATAATTTATGCCGTAGATTTCCCCATCAATTACTATCCCTGTTCACTTGTTGCTCCGAAGGAAGAATGCGGAACCCCTCGTCTCTTTGCTGAGCGTAAAAAAGCCAACTCGAGCATACTGCTCTTGGAGTGTAACTTATTTTGACTGGTGGCGTGCATCGCACTATGAATCTATCCCCTTGTACACATGATTTTAATACGCTTTAAGAATCGATGGAATGTTAAACAGATGTAGAATGTTTACGCGATTGACTTGTGTAATGGTTACGAGATGCGATCGCAAAGCGATACAGATACATAGACTTAGGAGCGACCAGTGACTGGGAACCTAAGAGCACATCCAATACAAAAAAATCACAAAAAATTAGGACAATAATCCAGGCAAAAAAATTACGATTTAACAAATGAATTAAAGCTTTTTAATGGTGTACATTTTACCATGCCCACGTTTTATACTCAAGTAACGAGTTAACGAGTCAAAAATTAAAAAACTAGTGGTGTATGGCATCGTATCATATTGCTGAAACTTCCCATACTAAAAATTATTTTTTTAAAAAAAGATTAATTTTTTTGGAAGAAAAAGACTTCAAAAAAAGTAATTTTATTTTGAATTATTTCGAAAATTTTGAAGTTGTTTTCGAAGCAATATGCAGCTTTAGCAGCATAGAGACAAAATATCAAAACGCGTAAGCGCCGCGTCGCCGTCCAACAGACAAACGAAGTTACGGTCCCATAGAAATGTAAACAAAATTAATACATATTATTAAAATCTCCATAAAATATTTGATAATTTGATGTGCATATGTCTAATAATCATTTTTGATGATTTCTGAAATCGTCGACAAAAATTTGTATCCGCACACACACACGCGCACACACATACACAAACACATACACCAATTTTTTCTAAGGTATGCCAAAATGTTAGAAAAGCTTTGAAACGTAAAGATATATTAAAAATTTTCATTTTCGCTAATTTCTATCTGATAATTTGATGTGCATCTGTCTAATGATTAAGTTGACCGCCAAATGGCTTATTTTAAACTTTTTTATTTGATCTAATCAGTAAACTAAACCAATAGGAATCTAAAGCTTTCTAAATCATTCGAGTCGGATGATTCGTGCTCCCAAAATAGTGGATGAAAATTTGTAAAAGCACATACGCACATGTTTTTTAAGGTATACAAGAATACAAGGCCATATTCAGTAGGCCTTGAAACGTAAAGAGATACAAAAATGTTCATTTTCGTTTTGCGATCACTTATTCTACGGTCAGTGTAATTAATATGTTCCTTTTTATACCGGCGAAAACAATTTTGATTGATTGCAATTTTTATCCTTGTTATGATATTTATAAATAATATCCTGCTATTAGATATTAAATTCCGGTATTATAATATACCTCCTGATTTTCAAATTCTGCAGCATATTAAAACAAAATTTTGTCTATAGTTACTGTAGCATTTCAAATAAAATAGCTTTATACCACATCTCCCATTTGGTTGCCGAACTCTGCTTGAATGCAGGTACTCTGACTCAAAAGAGGATATCTTCAGTATGAAAATATCACTTTTGAAATCTCTGATTCAAGGAATGAAAATACAGTTTGATTCACTTGAAACTCCATCGTCTATGCCCTGCTGCGACATGAAAGTAAGACGAGTGAGCCTGTAATGCTTTTTGAGATTCGGCATATTCTTATAATATGGTATTACAGTTAGTAATTGTATGTAACTCGAGACAAACACAGAACTTTATTTTTATTGGATATTCTTGTATACAAAATATTGTTGCACGACTAGTTATTAGTCATAATGAATGAATTAATTAAAGGTTTATGTTTATGGCATTAAAATTTATGTAATAAAATTAAAATTCAAATCACAAATTGATATTCTTATATTTATTTGCTTGCAATAAATCAATATGGCGAATGTACGATCAGCAATAAAATTAATTTATCGACGGTTTTCTCTAATGAACGACCGGTTATTATTTCTCATTCTGGATGCAAGTGCGTCTTCTTTATCTGGTCACTGTTTTAGACGAGTCAAAACATAACGCAAGTTTCCGCTTCTTAGGTCAATTGCGGTCAAACAGGCCAACAGGCATCATCGTGCTTTAAACATGTTTAAATTTTGAAATATTAAAAGCCTCACAGATAATAACCGAATACCATCTAATAGTTTGTTATCATAAAAGTCAGCTAACGCAAGGCACGGCCTATCAGTAAACCCAAGCACATTTGTCAGATTCGGACGGAACATAAATAATTACTCAAGCTTACTTACACATGCACCATGCACATAGGCACATATACTAAAAACAAATAATTTGAGAAACGAATAAATACTTTGTTAGCTTAACTCATTTAAAATAAACTGTACAATCATCGCTCTAAAATAAACTAGCGGTGCATGGCATCGTACCTTAAGACAAATTGATGGTACTTCCCGTACCGTAATTCAAATTTTCAAAAAGCTCTAAAAATAGATTTTTGGGAAATTTGAAATTGTTGGAAAAATTCGACATTAAAAAAAAACAATTTTTAGAAAATTTTCAAACCCATTCAAGTCAGTTCACCTATGCTTTCAAAAATGTAGAGAATATTTGTTTGAACTACGTAACTTAAGTGACTTTTGGAACAAATTTAAATCTTGGTATGGAAACTATAGAAATTGGAAACAAATATTGCATTTATCATTAAAATCTCTATGAAATATCTGTTAATTTGATGTACATATGTCCAATTATCATTTTTGACCGACAATTGTCATTTCTGGATCTCCAAAACCGCTGGACCTGCCTTCCCAAAATCAACCAATTTAATCAATTAATTCTTCATTCCGTCAATATACATAAAATGTTTTTTAAATTAGTCAAATCACAAAATCCGTTCTATCAAAAATTGAATTGCCATTTTTTGCCCATTCTGCTCCGTATCTTCGAAACGGCTGGAACTGCCTTCACCAAAAACTAATAATAGGAATAGACTTATGATAGGAATCAAATGTTTTTTTTTAATCAAACAAATCGGTTGATCCGTGCTCTCGGAATCGTGGATAAAAAATTGTATCCAAACATACATACACACACGCGCACACATACATCCATCCAAGGTATCCCAAATTGTTCAGAAACTCTGAAAACGTAAAGATATGCAAAAACTTTAATTTTCGATTTTTTTGCAATTACTATAATTTATCCTACAAGTTAACAGCACACTGAACATATAAGACGTTGAATTTTTAATTAATACTCACTACGCAGTGATTCCTGTTTAGCAATTATTTAGCATTGAACCTGATCAATGCCCACAGAGCTTCCATTATTACATTAACCTAATCCACAATATTTAACATGAATGAATAGTTAAGACCCCTTTAATATAGACATGGTGAAACTAATTATTTCCATCATAAACAGACCGCCGCAACACCAAATGCGTTTCAGCGGCAGTGTATCGGATAACATAGTATCGGGCAGATTTCATGAGGCCGCTCGAAATAGTCCCAAGTATCTCCCCCCGTTGGCATATGTAAACGATTTGCGGGTATTGATTTGGCCGGAGTGCTCAAACAGGGCGACAGTGGCTCAGGCAGAGCGCCCCGGAGCTCAGCCTAAGGATATGTCACAGCTCTAATGTAGTTTATGTTAATAGAACCCTCTCCATGTGTATACGTTAGCTACAGTAGGGTTTATTTAGATTCTGTTCGTCAATACGACGCCGTTCGAGAATGTATTGATTTGATTTAGGGACGAATTTGCATAATAATAAGGCACTAGGCGTAAAATTCATATTAGTCCAAGACTTGCCACTACCTTCTGACCAAGAACATAAGAGATATTATTTTCTTTATCAACGGCGAAAATTAATCAAAGTCTACTGTCTACTATGTCAACGCTATGAGACAGGTGCGTTTGTTTGGTTACAGTTCCCGCAAAATCTTTAAGGTGAATGAGTAAGTACAGAATCTCGGCCGCGTCGATCTCATTCACTCGGTTTGGTAAGTTTTCCGTGCGGTCGTTGACAGATTGCCGATGCAGTTGAAACTCCGCAACAATATTATATTCTTCGGGAAATACATGAACGTTTTTTTCCCAGTTTCCTTTTGCGAACGACGACGTCGGTTACAGTACTGTGCAATACATTCTTGTTAAAATGCGATTAAAGCGCAAACCGTATAACAGCTTTCTGTCGGTATCTGTGTAGTTCGACGACTATTTCTTAACATTGACGTAATCCTTGAAAATCGAATTTAGCGCAAGTACAAGTCACAAAACCGATGCACCTTGCTAACGGTAAGACGTCGATTTTTCTGCCGGATGCTTATTCGCTTGGCATTCTATATATTAGATAGGCAAAATATGATGAAAAACTTCTACAATCTAGCCGTCGACTACCGACGTCATTTATGGAATGCCATTAGAATTAATCTACTATTACAAAGCTGCATTGTTAATTAAAGCATTTAATATTAAAAGACACACATAAAAATATTCTTTTGAAATAATCTTTTGTCTCTGTATCTCTTTCAACAAAACGTACAATGTTCTCATATGATTATTTAACTACTGGTAACACATCTCTATAATACTGTATAATTCAGCTTTGACGAGACAAAACACTGCCGTTAGAATGAATTGTGTTTTACGTGAGTTTCGTTTGCGGAGGATTACTTTGTTTAATTCACAACGGCAAATGCAAGTTATTGTTGATTTCGCGTTCGGACCCATGTTTTACTGTATTAGGAGAAAAATATGTATTGCGTCGTCTCCGCCAATAAACATTCCTCATGAGAGTTTTACGGCTTGCATCTATCTTTAAAACGAACACGTTGTTCAAAAGAAGAGTTGAGAATTTTATTACTAGTAATGCGGCCTTGCAGAGACTATAAAGTTTACATCTGAAGTCATACATTACAATAAACACGATTTATAATTCCGACGCATCGGATGTCAGTGATCCGCCAGCACCGTATCATTAAATCCACACATCTCTCAGCATCGACATCGCACACAACGATGCCATTAAATTGATTTTAATAATCATATGAGTCTATTTTTAGTATTAGGAATAATATTCGATAATTTCAAATGACGAGGTAAAATACAAATGACGATATTTATATTGACGATATTTTATGAACTTGACAACGGGGTATCCAAGCGAAATACGTTGCTCTCGAGGGACTTCATTACATTTATTAGTAATGCGTGTGCAGTAATAAATATTTTTAATAATAAAATGCAACAGTGCTAAACGCACGCAGTCTTGTTCTTATGATCCCAATGCATGTTTTGTAGCAATAATGATAAATATTCCCTGTAAACATATGTTCTGCAGAAACGCGTTATCCTCTCATTAATTCGTTTATTTAAAAAATAAACTAACTTCGTCAGATGCGCAGGCGTCCTTCTTTCTCTCGCTGTGTTTTTAAAAGAAACATTTGTGTGAACATGAATAGTTTGTAAAGCGCTGACATGTTAACAATTCAGGGCATGTAAATTGGAGCTGTTACGCGATCACCGATTACTTAAATGCATGACTTTGAATGCGCTATCTATCATCTTCGAAGTTTTGCGTGTCTTAATTAAGTGCGGAGTTGCCGCGTTTCCGGAGCGCAGCGTCATAAATAAACTCGACAAAAAGTCAATCCGGAAACTCGCTAAAGCTCTAACGAACAGACGCAGGCAGACGCGACGCTCTACGCGGCGGCAACCAAATCATATTCAGTCGCAAAGACTTATCCTCTTATACCAGATACTAATTACAGTAATTGCATCATCATTACTACGACATTAGAGGCAACCGATAGTTATAGCAGCCCGTCACGCCTACTGATTCGGGCTCACAATAATATTCGTGTTACAGTCACGTGACAATTTACCATAAAGTGACAGTCGCGCACGTATTTTACTCGTCTCAGGTGGCCGACAACGGCAAGGGAAAAACTTGACGCCGACACCGCGGACGCTTACACATATCACGAACGAACACACGCAGCACCCTCGATATTATTATTATTAGTTTACTTCATGATGTGATATTTTAAACGAGCATAATTTCAGTTCGTGGCTCACAAAACCATAACTACAATTTTTACAAACACTTTTTAATCTGACATCAAATAATGCTCTTTCATGCTTCCTAAACTGTTATTTTAATTTGCCGGTTAGAATATTAACCCTTAACGAACAGGGGACATTAACTAAAACTATGCCCAGAAGATCGACGGATTTTTAAGAAATTAAGTGCTTCATTTCCAAAGCGAGAGAAGTTGCATAATTAATATCGCTTTATTGAACTTGGACAAAAATGGAATTTGTCTAATATTTCTTGTTGACCAATATTCAAATCTATTTTCTAACAGCATTGTGCTCATATTGAAAATTACAGAAAGAAAAGCCCAAAATTCTTCTTCGTACGTCATGTCGTGTGTATGGCGGCATCCGATTATTTTAGAATATTTACAATGTCGCGAGTATGGCGGCATTCGTTTGTTAAGGGTTAATGTTAATGTGACATAATTTACATGATCATGTCATATTATAATTATAATCGCAGATCCTTTATTGCAGCGACTTCTAAACTGTGGAGCGCGGAGGGCATGTAGCAGTTTACAAAATACTATTTACTAGTCCGTTAAATAAATAATAACATCAGTTAAGTATTTATGAAATTAGATTGCAAAAAAATTAAGCTTAGCAATTTTGAAAACAAAACGTGTAGGTGGGCGCAAAAGGTTAGAAACCACTGCCTTATTAGAAAAATTGAACAATTACAACAAAATCACTTAATCTGCAAAAACTGCGAATGCCTACTTCAAGAAAATCAACTATTTACAAGATAGGAGTGCCCAACCTCAAATCTTGTAGCACGTAGGCTACACACCAAGAGGCTTAAAGGATAAATCCCATGACATAGAATAAGGGGTGGAGAAACATACATCTTACCATTATTTCTCTTTAATACAAAATACTTTGTTTCTCATGTTCGAGACAAAATTGAATGCGATGGGGCGCTAAAAAATCGCGGAGGCTTCACCATCGTTTTATATAAACTATCATTGCATTAGGGCACATAGCATCACGTTTCTCTTCCCGCAAATAAGTCGATTTCCTTTATTATTTTTTCCGGAGTTTTATTTCGATCAGAATTATTTTTTTGGTAAAATCGACAGGATCAAACACGGCCTTAACCATGAGACCTAATTGAATGAAGATTTACAAAAAAATAAAGGTATATTTTGCTTAAGTAGAACAAGTACAAAAGACAAAGAAGCCATATTTAAACAGACGATTTATTGAAGTAAACAATGAAATTAATAATACATAATAATATACTCTACGCAATAATTGACGATTATTATTAATTATGTAGAAGCATAAGTATTGTAAATCATCGGGTCTGGATGTTAATTAGGTCAAACTTCACCACGACAAAGTGGAACTTATACTCTCATTAATAAAAAAGTAGGTTCGTGCTGGAAACAACATCATAAATAATCACACAGCGAATACATCTCACAGAAAATTTACTGGAAAATTTATTACTATTTCAATAACAAACAGAAGATTGATCTATAATAAATATTCGGTTTGAATTGAGATTGATTGAATTCCATCTCAAGGAAAAATTCATATTTAATAAATTCTTGTATAGTTTTTTTCCAAGGTAAATCTCATTTACAATCTCAAGGTACAAATCACTAATTAACGGAATTAACCAGTTAATTGTGGCGCGCTCATTGAACTATCAATGAAGGTAGAATTTTGAGGTATTATGCCATTTACTCTTATTTATTTTAGATTGGCATAGCCACAAAATATTCTAAAAATCTTGAAATTTGAGAATGTTTTTTTCGCAAAAATTGTAATTTGAATAGCCAGTAATCAAAGATTTATAAGGCACGACGAGTATTTTCCTCAACAACAAAATTCTGCACAATTCTCCACGACGAGTATACTCGTCATTCACTATACACTTTCATCTTCGAAAGTTATTTACATTTATAATTTTGAGTATGAAATTATGTAGTTTTTTATTACTTCAACACAAATATCCCCTGTACCTCTACGCTTGTAGTAATTTCATACGGTCTTCTTTTTCAGAAAATAAGGATATCAAGTTCTATTATTATATGAAATTCGATAAGATATCGTGTAGGCATACACCATTGTCCTTCGATAGCCATGCCCGACATAGCCGACTATATTCTACACCATGGGTGTCAAACTCGCGGCCCGCGGGCCGCATGCGGCCCACAGCAGATATTTTTGCGGCCCGGCTGCCCGCATATGTTGACAAATGATAATATGCAATAAATAACAATTCGATGAGGAAAAAAATGAAATATTAAACTGCTAAGTAATTAACAATTACTTTAAATAAATTAACAATAATTACAATTAATTAAATTAACAATAATTTATTGTTTACCAAATAGTTTATACCGCGTAAAGTTACTTAATATTTCGTAGTGTTGGATCTTATTGTCAGTAGCTTCTTCATCAGATGCGTATTTATCTATGGCCAGTAGTTACTGAATATTTCGTAATGATGCGTTTCAAATATGCGCCAACGCAACTATGAACGGCGTAACTAGCGGTTTCTAACATATAGTAAATCCTTGTTCTATGATGGAGTTGGCAACACTTGATCCGGATCTCTTTGGACACTGTCTCGGAATACAGTTGCAGAACGAATTACTGACTTAGCCGCCAATTTGAGTGATCAAATCAACAATAGATCACTTTCTTTCGAAAGCTTTTCTATTGCCTGTGACGAGACCATGGATATCAGTGGCACGGCTCAGCTAGCAATGTTTCTTCGTGCATTTGAAAATCTTTATCATACCCATTGAATTTTAGATCAAGAAGTACTGTGCTCGAAGATAATCAACATGATCTTGGTTAATATAACCAAACACCTATCTGACCTAAATTTATCATTGCAGGGAAAAGACAATTTTATAACAAACATGTTCGACATAATTCGAGCTTTTAAATGCAAACTTGTCCTTTGGGAAAAACAGCTCAAAAGTGAAAATTAGACACACTTTCCGACGTGCAGCATAAATAAATCAAGCTTGGATGTTACTTCTTCATATAAAAAATATGTAGAAAACAAAACAATGCAGTTTCAAGAATTTAGTTCACTCAAAGTTCAGATTTGAAAATACTAGGAAATATGCTTATGATATTATTTCTATGTTTGGCAGTACAAATCAATGCGAGCAATTATTTACAATTATAGAATATGTGCTTGATTGCAAAATGTTTTTTTTCAACAATTTTATCATTCCAACTTTATTACTCCTTTTCAGACTTAAATGAACATTTTTACTGAAGTCACTGTTTTTTTCAATTTCTACCCTTCATTTCGAGTCAACGATTTCGAATTTTGTAAATTTGCCAACAGATTCGTAATCAGCATATTTGAAAACTCTCAGAGTAAGAATTTGAGCATATAGCAGCATTTTTTCAGATAAAAATTTGGGTGGCCCACTTCTCCCTACATTTTCGAAAAACACGTTAAATACACTTTTTTGCCATTCAAAAAAAGAGATACTACCAAACATAATTGCAAGCATCTGCTATGATAAAATGTTGCATTTTGGAGTACCCTTACAACTACAAAAAACATTAAGAACATATTTTCATTTTAAACTATTTTACAATCAAAAATAAAAACGTGGCCCACTACTATACACTTCACTATACTTATTTCATTTACTCCATTTTAATGTTATTGTTTGTTTTAAAATTATGTATTATTATAGATATATTTATGTATTGAATGAATTAGTGTAGCCTTTGTTTCACTGAATGACGGTCTCCATGCAGATCGAAACGTATGGATTAATGAAGAAAGTTTCCTAATTGCTTTAGTTTTTTTAATTTAGTGCTACTGCCCGAATCAACAGACTCATTACAAAGAAATATCAATATGTATATATATATATATATATATATATATATATACTGCCCGATACTAAATAACTCATCAATATATTAGGGGGACCGGAAAGTAATGTCGTTTTCTTACGCTAAATTCAAACACATACATTTTTAACGAGTCTTTATTTTTAATCAATGATGTATTCCCCATCATTGTCAATAACCTTTTGCCATCCAGTGAGTAAATTTTTAATCCCTGATCGATAAAAATTAATTGGTTTTTCGGCAAAATATCTAGAGATGGCATTTTGGATGTCATCCAAATTTGCAAATGTTTTGCCACTTAAAAAGTGTTGCAGCGCTCGGAATAAGTGGAAATCCGATGGTGCAACATCGGGCGAATATGGTGGATGAGGCAGCACCTCCCACCCCAATTCATTAATTTTTTCTAGAGTTCGCTTTGCGCAGTGCGGTCTTGCATCGTCACGTTGGAGAATGACGCCTTTTCGGTTGACAATTGCTGCCCACTTTTCAATTAAAGATTGATTTACTCGCTGCAATTGTTCTCTGTAGAGGTCTGCAGTAACAGTTTGTCCAGGTTTCAGTAATTCAAAATGAACAATGCCGCGAATACTCCACCAAACACACAAAAGCGCTTTTTTGGGGTGTAAACCTGGCTTAGCAGTACTTCGAGGGTTTTCTTTTGGAGAGAGCCACTGCCTTTTGCGTTTTGGGTTATCATACAGGACCCATTTCTCATCTCCTGTGATCAAGCGATCAAAAAACGCTTCTGTGTTGTGTCGTTGAAGCAATAAGTTGCATGTGATTGATCGGTTAGCCTTATTCTGTTCGGACAGATTATGCGGGACCCAAACACCTGCTCTGCTTACTTTCCCAATCTGCTTCAAATGTTCTTGGATGGTCGACCAAGGTTGGTTGAGACTGTTCGACAATTCCTCGATCGTCTGACACGGATTTGCTTCCACTTCCGCCCTTAACACGTCGTTGTCTAACGCTGATGGTCTTCCTGATCGATACGAGTCGGAAAGATCAAAATTACCCGATTTGAACTTGGAAAACCACCTTTGGCATTTACGAATGTCCAGTGCATTTGGATAAACATCGCAAATGTTTTTAGTAGCAACTGTTGCGTTATTTCCCTTGCGAAACTCAAAGAGCATGCAATGCCGGATGTGTACCTCTTCTGGTATTTGGCTGCCATTTTACCCAAAATTACAAAAAAAAAATTGTAATTCAAATGTCTATAAGTAAAGAAATCACTTAACCTCACAATGTTTTTGGTATGCCTCTGAACCAAACAATGAGCTGACAAATGACAATCAAGTATTGGCATGCGCAGAAACGACATTACTTTCCGGTCCCCCTAATATCTATCTATATATATATATATATATATATATATATATATATATATATATAGTTTTTTTGCGGCCCGCTTGAAGTTAAACCTTGCTTATGCGGCCCGATTGCATCTTTGAGTTTGACATCCTTGTTCTACACCATTGAGAGGTGCCTATCCGATATCAAATAGTACTAAAAATAATATCAAAAAATGGCACATAAAAAGAAGAAACATTTTGTATGAAATTGAAAAATATCTGCGCAAATTCTGTACGGAATAAATTGGTAAAATATGTAATTGAAATAATACTGCACAAAATATATTAGAGATAAATAATATAATAAATATGAAGTTTACATTTTTATATCCACGACAAATCAATGAAGAAGGATGCAAATTGTGATGTGGTAAAACGAAAATGCAAGAATATATCAAAATCATTTTTGATGTATACTGAAAGATTGTATCGAACATTGAATTCTTTGCGTTCATTTTGTGGCGCTCCTTTTCAAAAGTCATGCATTGTGCAGTTATATGATGCATCTTCAATCGAAATATTGCAATAATGATAAAGCTCTAAAAGAAAAAAAATTAATAAGATGAATAATTAATTATTAGTTGTAGAGTAAAGCGGGGCTTAAAGATCCGAGGATATGAAGGTTCGCTACCATTAACTCAAAAAGCAAGTGAAGTATGGCATTTTTTAACAATACTATTTTAAAGTAGAGGATAAGAGATGCGTAATCAGCCATTGCCCTAATTCTTACGACGTCGCTACCAGGAGATAAATGGCTATATATCAATATTCATAACAAAATTTTTTTAACTTTGTGCTCTTTTATCAATTTCCCGTAGGGTAAGTTATAGTAATGGGCCGAAAATCGAAAATAAAAATTTTTGCATATCTTCATGTTTCACAGGTTTCTGAACATTTTGACGTTTTGTGTGTCCGCATTTTTTCGGCCACATTTTTGAGCGCACGGCTCAACCGATTTGAATGGTTCAAAAAACATTCGATTCTATTGATAGGGAGATGTGCCGATTAGTTTTTAGCAAAGGCAGGTCCAGCCGTTTCGAAGATACGAAGCAAAGAGTGCAGAAAATAGAAATCGAGTTTTTGAGAGAACGGAGCATCCGATTTAAATGATCCAAACAACATTCAATTTGTAATGACGAGGAGAAGTGGTGATTCATTGTTTGCAAAGGCAGGTTCAGCCATTTCGGAGATACCAAGCTAAATGTGCAAAAAATGGCGATTTTTGAGAGAAACTAAGCATCCTATTTGAATGATTCAAAAAACTTTCTGCTTGTGTTGACGAAACAATTGTTTTTGAGAAAAGTAAAAAAATCTTATTTTGATTATCGAAAATAATTCGGATTTTCAAAATTTTAATTCGGCACGGAAAGTTCCAGCAATTTATTTTATTATTATCATTAGATATATTTTATACATATTGTATCTCAGTCAGAGAAATATTCTGGTATGAGAGACCCCAACAATCTTAATAACAACAAAGTAGAATTTTGCATCTTTTTAACAATCCTAAATTAGGATTTATATCAATATCTTTGCTTGCATGAATATAAATGTACATAGAGACTCATATACATTTGATTGATGCGTGTTATGTGTTATGTCGTAGACAGAAAAATTACTGAAAGCCCAATTGGACCTTTGTGTCTAGCCCTACTCTAATGTTTTTATTGTTTGTATTTTTAAATTAACTTCTGAGTAATTACAAAATGTCCAAAAAGCTTATCCATTACAAACAATCTAACAAAAATATGAATAGTAAGAACATAAATTATCTATAAGAATAGAATCGATTCATTGGGATATCCCTCTATATACATACAAAGGGCGATATCTCAGCGGGTACTGCTCAGAAGAACGCGTTCGCCACATAACGATTTAAAAATTAGATACCTCATGGCTGAAAGAAGTTGTTTCCAGTCGTATTGAAGTTCTTTCATCCGCAGTTTATCTGTCGGCTGGATCTCTGAAGGATCGTACTGAATGACCCGGTCTCGTAGCTTCGTAGCCGTTCGGCCTTATCTCTCGCCTGACCGATACGCATTACATCGTATCCTATCTGCTCTCTATCATAAACTAGACTTTGTACGAAATGTATACACGTATAATAGATACATGTATACATATACTTGCAATTATACACATAAACATTTTCCAAAGTTTGGCTACTTTTCGTACATCATACTGTGTCGAAGTATATTCGTCAGTAGCCCCGCTTCGCCATATATCGTGTTTTAAAACCCTTTATGCATTCATTGTGTATTTGCATGGCACAATACCCACCGATCTGATAACATTCCATTTATAATGCGTGATTGATTTCTGTATGAAAGCTCTCTCTATCCATAGTTAAATATTATTCTATTTTTAGAATATAATGTAAATATATGAATATCCTCATAATAGGAAATTCGTTGCGTATGTGATCGCTTTTAGATATTTTTAATATGCCAATATTCTTTCATGCTGATATGATATAGCGGATAATTAAATATTTGATTTCATATATTTGATTAATATATCAATTGCCTGATATTTCATAAATTAAAATTGTGATATAGAAACCTTTATTCAGCATATTGTTTATTTTATTATTTTAAATTATTATTGGGCACGAAGGTTCAATTTGACTTTCAGTAATTATACTGTCTAAACTAAAAACCTACATCGTAACACGTAATACGTATCAAACAAACAACTATCGAACTATGTTCAGTAAAATTCCCAATTATAGAAAAATATTTGAATAATTGTATCCATATACACACACGCATCCATCCATTTTTCTCAGGTATGCCAAATGTTCAGAAACCTTCGAAACGTGAAGAAATGTAAAAAATTTCAATTTCGATTTTTGTACGATTACAATAACTTATCCTACAGAAAGTTAAAAATACGAACATAAAAACAATAGAGTGGGGGTAGCAAAAGATCCTATTGGGACAAAATTCCAAGTCAAAAATTTACGAACGAAAAAAAAAACTTTGTTATAAATATTGATACAAAACCGTTTATCTTTTGATAGCAAACGTCGCAATAAAAAAGGTGATGGCAGGTTACACAATGTTTTACCCTCTACTTTAAAAATAGTATTATTAAAAAATTACTTGACTTGTTTTTTGAGATAATGGTGGCGGACCTTTTACCCGCAGACCTTAAAGCCCCGCTCATTTTAGACGCATGGAAATAATATACTATTCATGCCCCCTAATAACTCTAATTTATATACATGTATGTATTACTATAAACAAATAATTATGTCATTACCCCTCGATAAGTTTCCATAACATCTACGAAAACAAAATATCTCTCGGTTACTGTATT